>NC_090023.1:87575986-87879016 GCF_037176765.1 Anolis sagrei
ATAAAGTCTGACTGCTCACTGGAGGAAAGGATATTAAAAACAAAGATGAAGTACTTTGGCAACATGATGAAAAGACAGGATACCTTGGAGAAGATAATGATGCCAGGAAAAATGGAAGGATAAAGGAAGAGGAGCCGACCATGGGCAAGATGGATGGATGTTATCCTTGAAGTGACTGACCCGACCTTGAAGGAGCTGGGGGTGGTGACATCCAACAGGAAGCTCTGGCGTGGGCTGGTCCATGAGGTCATGAAGAGTCAGAAGTGACTGAACGAATAAACACACACACGGATTTGCATCTGCTGTTCTGGTTTTTCCATACTGGGTTTAATCAGTACATTGTTCAATGGAATTTATTGCTAGCTTGAACCTATACAGACTCATGTCTACTTAATATTATTCTGTCAATGTGTTTCTATATTAGGTGAGTGAATTAACTTGACATCCCTTCAACCTTATAAAGTAGGAAGGCCAATATAGCACCAGAGAATCAATATTTCAGATAATGCACTTCCATTCCATGGAGTCTTCCCACTTCTCAAAACATTTTTAAAAAGAGCTACAGGAAACCATTTTCAGAAAAAAATAATTACTGAATTGATTGATGACTAAAATTTGACATCAGGGCTGGTCTTCTCAATAGACTAGAACATGTGCCCTATTACTAAATAAATGTCATGACTCTGTGGCAGGAAACAAAAACAAAATCTCATCCTATGTGTGAATATGTGTATGTGTTCTTCATGCAAAAAAATTCTGAAATGGTTTTGCCATGCAGATAGAATATCTCTCTCCGCAATCAATTATTTTACATAGTTTATTTTGTATGCTTAAATATTGTTTTTCTTTCTTTCTTACCTTCTTGCTGATTTACAGACCTCCTTTCTGACCTCTCAGTGTTTATTGGCATTTTCAATCTTGCTAGATATGGATCTGGAAGCAAAACATGCCCCTTGAGTGCTTTGCCATCTCTTGCATTTTTCAACAGCATCCATGTTAATAAATCAAACAACTAAATCCTTGGTGACAAGAGAAGACCAGTCTTATTTGCAAAGCACAGAGCCTCCACAAGCTCATTGAAGAAGCTGGTGCTTGTATCAGTTGCCTACACTTGAAATGAATCCCAAAGAAATATAGCTATTTAAATTAAAGAGCAAGCTTACCAGTTCTTCTGCTTGGTGTGAGGTCATTAAAAAAGGACAATATTTCCACTTGCAACCTGTGACACCACTAGAAAGGCACTCATCCAATATATGCCTTTCAGTCAAGATTATTTCCTAAGGTACAGCCATGATTGCTAGATTTGGCCTTGCAACATAATACAGAATTGTTATATGACATTAACATGAATGAAAGGTGGGTGTTAAAGGTAGAAACCGTTTGGGAACTTCCATTTCCCTGACACTAGCATCCATTCCTAATGGTGTTTGATAGCAGAATGGAATTCTCCCCATATAAGGGGAGATTTATATGGCAAAATGTCATGATTGTGATGTAGAAGAGTCATCCTTACATGATCTGCCTAAGATTGAAGGAAACGATGCTGATCTATATAATAGGTCCCTCTTTTGATTTCGGGTTCTTCAATGCTGACAGGAAACTTGAGGTTGATCTGGCACCTGGATGCTGGATTGGGGCTGTATGGTATCCTGATTGGAATGCTCTCGACTGCCTTCAAGGCAGGAGAGCGTCCCTAACCCAGCCTTGCCAAACATAGTTTGGTGTTCCAGGGCAGCCACTCTAGGGGTCCCTCCCCCCATTGTGACTGTTCCCATCTACAACACACTGCCTACCTACTCCTTAACACTCTGCCTGAGATCAAGCAGAGCACCGAGTGAGATTTGGGGGGGGGGGGGTGCTCCACTTTCTCCCTTCATTGGTGCATGGGCACTCTGCTGAGACAACCAGAGTGCCCATGCACCAACAGAGGGGGAGAGACAGCCAGAGTGTCAAGAATAAGATAAATTGTATGCTATTCCTGTAAACAGCAGCAATATGGGACAGGGAATGAAAGCATCCCATCTATCTTGTCCTTGGCACTCTGTCATAACTGCATCATGAATGTCCACCAAGAGCTGCTGCTACAGGCACCACATAATTTAATTACTCATTATAAAACATAAGACATGTCTAAATCTAAATATAGAACCTGTTTGTTTGCATTGTTAATGCCACATCCAGCATGCCAAATGTTGTGAATTCATCTTATGCAGCCACTAGAACTTACCATGATGTCAGCTTGCTTACAGAAAACTGGTCTCATTTGCACTACTGGTGGCCACATGGTTGTGACTGGTTTCCTTTGTTTTCTTCCTATCACATCTGTGAATATACATATTTCCATAAAAGTTGACATTAGCCATCCTGTGCACACTAGTATACTGATATGCAATTATCCATATACACATTCCATCTCTCTCTCTCTCTCTCGTGTGTGTGTGTGTGTATGTATGAAGAAGGGACAATCTGCTTTCTACCATTAAATCTAAATCAGCCAGAGAGCTCTAGGTCCTTACCAAACAACCAGCCCCAAGATTCCATAGGGGCCTTTTCTGTGGTGACTCTGGAACACCCTCCCCAAAGATCTTAGACAGGCCCCTACATTGGCAGTCTTCAGAAAGAACTTAAAGACCTGGCTGTTCCGATGTGCCTTCCCAGAATAGGAAATCTCCAATACCAAGTCCCAGAAGCACTTTATTAGACCTAAGATTTCCGCACACTGCACTTGCCCTATAATCCTTACATATCACCTGTCACATCAGCACTTTTAATTTCTGTACCCTTTACTCTGGCCCGGCCCAGTTTTATAGTGTTTTGGTGTATTGTTTATTGCTTGTTGTTTTGTTGTTTTAATATTGCTTTAATTGTTTTTAATTTGTTTTAGGTTTGTATTGTTATGTTGTGTTGAGGCCTTGGCCTTTGTAAGCCGCATTGAGTCCTTCGGGAGATGCTAGCGGGGTACAAATAAAGATGATGATGATAATAATAATAATAATAATAATAATAATAATGGTGCAAAGGATAGAGTGGAATATAGTGCTAGAATTGTGTATCATGAATGGGCCTCTGGTCCCTTCTCTCAACCTTCTTGGTTTCCCATTATTATATCAGCCAATGCAGATAGCCTTGGCCTATCTGCATTGGCTGGTTTACTGACTATTTCCTCCTGCAAACAATGTTCTTGTGGACATTATGTATCAGTCAAGACTTGACTCAGACATTTCTCATCGCTACTTTTAAAAAATCTCCTTTATCTAAAGAACACTTACAGCCACAAAAAGAACAGAGGATGGCAAAAATCACTATAAATTTATCCTGGTCATTCTACTCTATTTGTTTATTGGGAGTGGAGTAGTTGAAACTTGGGGACCTTGTTTACAAATGTGCAGATGACAATGCCAAACAGTGATCTGCATTACAGGTATCATTTTGTATACATTCTGCAACAAAACCTGTGTCTAGGAGACAAAAATGTCCCATTGTAATGTAGGGGGAGTTAGGGAAACAACAGCAACTTCAGAAAAATCTAAACACATATTGTAAATAGTTCAAAATGAACAAGGATAAATGTTCTGTTTGATTGCACGCGGCCATTAGTCATTTGTTTTCTCCTTCTAGTTCTTCCTCAGATCTCTATATAGTACAATGGATCTCTCACACTCCAGTTTTCCCTAGGTTAGGAACAATTTTCCACTGCCACATTTTGTTCTGATGTCTTTGATGATACCTAATATTTAGGGAATATATCTTCTCTGTACTTTTGCATTGGTAGGAGATTGAAAACCTAGAGATTGCTTCTTTGTCAATCTATAAACAGAGAAGGCAACACCTAGCCCTCTCAGTATACTCTGCCCCTGCAGCTGAACACATTCCAAATCAGGCAGGAAAAGTGGATTGGTGTAGGGATCTTGTTTTTGTTTTTTGAAACGGGGGTTGGGATGTTCTTATCTCTATTTCAGGCTAGATCATAGATCAGATTTGAGATTAATTTATTAGCTTCCATTTGTAGCACTATGTTATTGATTTCTGAGTCATCCAGTGAGACTACCTACAATGTGCCATTTGCCTCTCCTCAGGCAGAATTCACGTTGACTCAAACATTGCAGGAGTCATCCCAAATAAAAAGGGAAACATCTTTATGAAGGAAATTATTTCACATCCTCCTTAAGGCATGAAACTTTATGCAGTTTCAAACCAGTATTGAAGAAAGTGGTTTCATTGTGCAGATGGTTACATGGGAAATCCTGGAACCCGTTTGAGACCTAGATGGTGATTACACAAACTACAGAATAATTAAGAGCTTTCTTTCAAACAGTTCTATGTATGCTTGTAGACTGGCTGCTGCAGTTAGAAGCTAGATTCAAACTGCATTAGATGCCAGTATCGATGGGGCTAAATGATCAGAGAGGTCTCTCACACTTCACAGTCAACCTAATAAGAGGAAGAAATTCTACACTGAAGGCCATTCTCCACAATCAGGTGCTGAATTAAGATAGCATAATTATTGAGAAACAGGTGAAAGCAAAAAAGGTGGCGATCAGCACACCTGTAAGATTTATTTTTTTAGTAAACAAATTTATAAATGGGTTTCTGCTAACCTCCCCCCACCATAGAATAAATAAATAAGGAGGGGAGAGAGAGTCCAGAATTTAGAAGTAATGTACTTAATAATAACCAGATACTTGGATTAGCTTGTTTTGGTGGTGCCAAACAATATTACTTTCCCCTTAAAATAAAGGGAACCCAGGAAATTCCTTTTGTTCACAATAGGAATGGGATTTCCTCAAATAAGGTTGCCACATCAGAAATATCTCAGGTCTTCTACTTTCACAAAAGGTTGCCCCTGGTGAAATTACAATGGGCAATTGTCTCCTAATACTTAGGTTAGCAGATAGAAATATAGATTCATTTAACAGTATGACTCTTATCACAATGAAACCCATACCCATGGTTTCATTTGCATACTCTAAGGGGAAAAGGGTCACTCTAGGAATTTGAAAGGTCCTCCACGCAAATATATAGTGTGCTGGTTCAATCATATCAGTTAACTAAGGTCTGACCAGGAATGTATCCGTTTTGGATACAGGAGTTTTACTGTACATGTGGAAGTCAGGTAATTTAATGGATTTCAGTCATATCAGTTAATCATGGACAGACCAGTAATGTATCAACCATGGATATGGTGTCTTACTGAATATGTGGATCATTAGTCAAATAGAATTTCTACCATATATCTCCTTGCAAATCACAATTATTCAAGTATATTCAAGTTTAGTGGTCAACACTTCTGCTAACACTGTAAACCTGTGCATGTCTACTTGTACATATGTCCCACTATTCAACAGGGCTGTACATGTGTACAGAACTGCATAAAAATAATCTATAGACATAGTAGAAGAGATCTTCCAAAACTAGGCTCTTCAGGTCTGCTAACAATATCTGACAGTTTGCTCTTCATTTTGCTATAATATATTTAAGATGAGTAATTTTTATTGGAAGGCACAGCAAACCTTGTAAGCAGAATAATTTCTTTTACCACCCTTTTCCTGTATCAACATTATCTTGTCAAACTTTTGTTTCTAATGGGGATAGGATTATATGTTTCGCATATTGAAATACTTGGTTGCATTCATATTGCTTCTAGTCACGGACGGCTTGCCATCACACAGATGAAAGGCACTGCTACATGGAACAATAACTTGCAAGCATTGTACCAATAGATTTTCATTAGCCAGTGACATCCAGCTGCAGAGAAGAATTAGCCTGTATCCTTTGGAAACAAATGGTGTTGCTTCTGGCATTACCATCTTAGACACAGTGGCCTAAGGAGAGCCTCATTTCTCTTTTCTTTAGTTGTCCTTGACTATTTCTATTTCATATCTTTCATTTGGTCTTTATCTCCTCTTGCACTGACTTTGTTAGGTTTCCACTTATACATGTGGTCTAACAACAAGTTGTTGTTCATTCGCTCAGTTGCTTCCAATTCTTTGTAACCTCATGAACCAGCACACGCCAGAGCTCCCTGTCGGCCGTGGCAAGTATATCAATCTAACCCCCCCCCCCCCAGTTGATTTGGGAAAGCTTTCAGCAACTGTTTATTTTTAGAGATGATTTTAACTATCTCTGAGCAATAAATTGTTTAAAAAAATTTCAACATCATGATAGAAAATACAGAGGAAACATATTACCATCTCATGAAAAACTAATTTTAGTCAAGTTCACTAAAGCCATCGGTTTCTGTTCAAAAAATCCTTTTCCCCATGTACCAACACCCTTTGACTTATTCTAAAATTAAATGAATATAAAGCTGCATGCATATGACTCAGGGCCATGTCCTTTCAATGTTCCCAGCAGTCCCAAGATGTCCAATGAGTTCATTTATATCTTATTTAAACTAGTTTTATCCCATTTGAGTATCGTCCAAGCATTTCCAAACAGCGAGAGGTGGTGACTTCCACATTCATGGAATTATAAACCCATCCTAGAGCTTAATATGAAATTAAAAGGGGCTATCCAGGGTATCACACTATTTGAAATGTAGAGTTCAGTGTCTGGATAGTACCACTAAAGTCTGGACAAATTTTCAGGGTGAATTCACCATTACCATAGAAATCTTCACAGCCAGGGCTGGATTTATCAATAGGCAGAATGTTTTGTTTCTGCCAATACTTGAGAGAGAAGATGCTGTGGAGGCAGATTGTTGCATACCACACAGTCTACTGTGTTTCTCTGAAAATCATTTGATGTTTTCAGTGTACTGCTTCATTGCCAGTGGCAAATAATATTCAACTCCTTATCTAGTGAAGGGCCACTTGGAATGGATAAGGGTGCTGCCTTATTCATGAAGCAAAAGGTTTTGGACTTGCCCTGCCTTTCACAGTGGCTGGCCAACCCAGACATTCTTTTTCTACTCCAAAAATGTTGTGCAGTAAGTTAAGCTTAGAAAGTGTGACTAGCCCAACGTCATTAATGAAGCATTATGGCTGAGTTTTTCCTGAGATTAGTGCTGGGTTTTTCCCATCTTAAGTAAGCACTCTAAGTACAATACTATGATGGATTTCCCCATCACTAGTGATTGAGTGCTTATACTGATCTGAATGGAAAATAATGGTAGATCAGGACACCTCACTTTGAGGCCCTTCATGGATTCATAAAGACACACAAACACACACAGGGATTGATTGCATACAGTTTGAAAAGATTATTGACACATCCCACACTGTGTTCATCACCAGATGGAAAGAAGAAAGCAGAAGTCTGCATCAAGCTCCCTAGAAAACAAGTCATAGATGATCTCATTGTTCACTGCAGAACTCAGACAAAGGTGGCTGATGGTTTCCATGTAAGTAGTACTCTGGATTTTATTCGGGACTTTCAGTGCACTATCCAAGGTACTGCACCCAAAATATTGGACAGCTTCTTTTAAATCTAGAAAAAGATCCAGAGTGGATTTCACATCAGCCCTATCTTGTAAGTGCTCAACCACTCCCGGCTCTGGGCCCAATAAAATAAGCTAGGTAGCTCAACAAAAGGACCATGACCATAAAACTCTTGCTTTTTATTATTGTTAGCCTTGTACGTACACATCTATGCTCCTGTCTGTGTATGTGGTGTTGGTCTTGTGGGTTGTAGTTGCTTTTAGCTTATAAATAATGCATTTTAATTAGTAGTCATTTTATGCATTGATTTATTGTATATCAATTCTATCCTGTAAGTTGCTTTAAGCAATTCATTTTTTTAAGGAAAATTTGGCATAAACACAATCTAGCTAGGAAACCTATAGCAATCTGTTTGTCTACATGAGCCCCAAACCCCAGACTCATCACAAATTAACTGTTAACTGCCCCCACAATGTACAGCCACTGACTAGGATTTTTTTAAAAAAAAAACTTTATTTAAACCAACTTTTTTCTGTTTTGGCAAAGTCGTGGAATATTTCAGAGTTTATTGGAAACTACAGATTATCCTGGGGCTTCATGTAGTCTGGGTAGCAAGATCAAACCTGAATCAGACCAGTTCATTGTCGATACTAGACACCAGTGCTATCGCCTTTTTATCACATGTACTACTGATGTAAAGTAAGGGGATAGATTGAGCCCATGTTACCATTGCCACTCTTAACTTGCCACATAAACTATGTCCAAGCATGTGGCCATCGTGGGCACTTCTGCTGGTATCAGAACAAGGCTGGTTGTGACAAGTTTCCTGTTCTGGTATCAGCAAAGATTCCCATGATGATCAGGATCTCAGGTACAGCTCCATGGCTGGTTAGAAGTGGCAGTTACATGGAGAAGGCTATAGTCTACACTTTCCAGGAACCACAGTTAAGTTCCAATAAAGGTTACTGCTCCAGACTGGGAACCTGTGACTTTCTATATGAGAAATATGGAACTATGTGTTTTCCTCAATCCTACAAAGATGATTAACTTTGTTATTACCTTGATTTGCAGTTTTGGGATTTTTTTTCCTTATTGATATTTCAAAATATTATATATATATTAAATAGCCAGCTCTGGGCAGCATTATTAGTAGGAACTGCTTTAGCAAGCACTAACAAACTCCATTAACATGGATGCTTAAACTTTTGCTTGCAAAGTTATTGGCACAGGGTAAGGGGAGAGGAATTAAAATTATGAAAAGTTATCCAGCCATAATGGTGGGTTGTTTTTGTTTTTTTAAAAAAATCTGCTTCATTATGTTAAATATCTTCATTGCCTTAACCAAGCATTATACATGCACAATGAAGCAAGAGTTCAAGACATCCTAAGCATGCAGTTTATTATCCCAGCAGATCGCTTTTTTCATTAGAGCATTTTCTTCTTTTTAAATTAAATGAATATAATGTCTGGGCTGTGAGAATGTAAGGCTACAAAATTAAAGCTTCATCTTTCTAATTACTTAATGTTATTTGAGAGCCAATACAATCCATGCTTGAATGTTTATATTTTAGTTTCTCGAAAATTTCAATGGGATACAAAGCAATATAGATGAATACCAGGATATTAAAGCTACCAAGAAGTCTCTCTCCTGCATTGCACCAGGGGGTCCTTTCATGCTAGGGCTATACTTCAGGTTTTCACTGCCATGGAAACATCCTACATTATCCTGGGAACTGCAGCTTAGAATAAGCATTTACAATTCTCAGCCAGAATGCATGTTTAGCCTGAAGAAGAGAAGGTTGAGAGGAGACATGATAGCCAGGTATAAATATGTGAGAGGGAGTCACAGGGAGTCACAGGGAGGAGGGAGCAAGCTTGTTTTCTGCTGCCCTGGAGACTAGGATACGGAACAATGGCTTCAAACTACAAGAAAGGAGATTCCATCTGAACATTAGGAAGAACTTCCTGACTGTGAGAGCCGTTCAGCAGTGGAACTCTCTGCCCCGGAGTGTGGTGGAAGCTCCTTCTTTGGAAGCTTTTAAACAGAGGCTGGATGACCATCTGTCAGGGGTGCTTTGAATACAATATTCCTGCTTCTTAGCTTGGGGTTGGACTGGATGGCCCATGAGGTCTCTTCCAACTCTATGATTCTATGATTCTATGAGTGCTCCAGTGCCTTGCCAAATGATTAAGTTCAGGATTCCAAAGGATGTAGCCATGACAGTTAAAGCAGAATCAAAGTGCTATAAAGGCATAAGGGTTCCAGATGTAGCCACATTGGCTGAGAAATTCTGGAGTCCAAAACATCTATTTTCTCAGGGCCCTTCCAGACAGGCCCTATATACCAGGATCTGATCCCAGGTTTTTGGTTTATCCCAGATTATCTAGCAGTGTAGGCTCATATAATCCAGTTTAAAGCAGAAAAGTTGTGATCAGATCCTGGGATATATGGCCTGTATGGAAGGGCTCTCAGTCTCCTAAAAATAAAGTAATGAAGGAGTTTGCCAAGTTTGATGTCTGTGGCTTTTATTCTGAAATTGCCAGGTCTCATTACAAGAAAAGACCATTGCGGTATAATGGTCTGGATTTAGAAGTGGAACTTTGGGAAACCAGTGTTTGAATCCCTTCTGTGTCATGGAAATACAGCAGGATCCTGGGCAACTCACACTATCTCAACACAGAGATAAAAGCATAGGCAATAGCAAACTTCCTCTGAACAAATGTTGGCAACAAAACCCTATGATAGGTTTGTCTTAGGATTGTCATAAGTCAGAAATAATTTGAAGGCACAAGTAACATTTATTGAAATACTCTGTAGGGTGCTGACTCAGAAAATTGCATGGATAGACCGCATCAGCTCTAGTTCTTAGATAGTTATCATGGTTTTCTATGGACAAGCAGATGACAACTGGTAAATGGCATATATTCTGTTTCTCAAAGACTAGAGCTGATAGTGGAAAACTGGTGTCATTTTTGGAATCAGCAGATTAAATATATCCAGAAATGGGGCTAACATTTGAGGCACCAAAATGTGTGTTGGCCTGTGAATCAGGACCCAATTTTTTCAGTATAATGGACAACTGCTGTCAGGCCCGTAGCCAGGATTTCGTTTCGGGGGGGGGGGGGGGCTAAAAAATTTTCAGGGAGGGGTTCGGGGGGGGGCTGAGTTTCGGGGGGGGGGGGCTGAGTCTGAGTGAAAGAGGGTCTAGCCTAGCAAACCTTTTGTATCATTACCTGAATACCCCCATGCATATGGGATATATTGAGTATGGTGATCAGATCATGATAGGAATAAACATAACAGTTTAAATAATGCACCAGGAAGGCCTTTTCGCGAACCACCATCAGAATTTCGGGGGGGGGGGGGGCTGAAGCCCCCCGAGCCCCCCCCCCCCCCGGCTACATGCCTGACTGCTGTACATTAGTAATATTCATTTAAAAATGTAATGGCAGTAACATAGGATTGTAAGGAAAATGCCATTATTATATCCTGAAAAAAGTAGGGGTAAGGGAAGAGAGAAGACTGCCTAATTCAATTTTTATTAATATCTGTCATCGACTAGGAAATAACCCTGCTTGAATGTTCAGCCCATCAAATGCACTACTGTTCAGTGCAGAATCTGCATTGTCAACAATATTGGTCTATTTCTGGATGGATCGGTGCTCTGACCACCAAGGACTTTATTGCATGACATGTTGCTCCAGTTGCTTATTTGCAGCCCCCCCCCCCCCCCCCCCCGTGATTCTCCCAAGCCTAGATATTAACAGGTAAAACCCATCAATAGCTCCTAATCCTGCAGTGTTCATGTCACCTATCTTTGTGTCATAGATCCCTTAGGCTCCTCAGCTGACATGCTGGCAATAAAGTGCAGTCAGGGTGCAGGATTATCCAACTCTCTCCCTTCTCTCTCCCCATACCCCAGTTGGCATTTTTTTTTCTTTTATGCTATACTGCAATTATATTTGCGATATTGTTTTGTTTTTAATTGCTGGAATTACACTAAAATAAAACTAAAATAATTAAGGAACAGCAGTAGTGCAGGAAAGCAAATCAGCAGATGGCAAATCAGTACAATTGCACTACTGAAGGTGTGATATCGAAGGTGCCCAAAAGAGCATGTATCCACTATCAATGAAAATGCAGCTGTAGTAGAATAGCAGGTCTGTGTGATAAAGTCCTAGATCCCTATGACTGTTTTTAAAACACTTCAATCCTCATGTTTTAGCATTCTTATAGCTTGTGCTAAGGAATCATGAGACATCTTGTGAACATGCAAGTGGCATTTCCCATTCATGTTAGTGATTAAGATCACTAGGGGGAAATCCAGGAAGAACAAACTCAGGGTTTGGGATTTGTTTTGGATTAGTTGATCTGGAGTTTTACAATTACCATTTTTTGAATGCCGGCTCTCTGGCAGAGGCAAGCTCCAGCTTTTTGAAGGCTTTCCCCTGGAGACATACTAATATGCAAGGCAATGAGCAGACACATTTCTGTCTCTCCTTGCCCACAGTGAAGCTTTACATTATTTTCCTGCAATGTCTTCTCTGGAGAAAACTTAAAATGGTCTTGCTAAAAACTGCATTGCTATCTCAGACTACTGTTTCCTAGGCAACATAGCCAAGTGAAAGCAGCCGGTATCTTTTTGTACTGTGCTGAGGTTCAACCGAGTCAGTCTCGTCATTATTATTTATTAAGCATCCCAAGGGGTGAGAAGCCCATTACAGACCTAAGATAAAGCAAGTCACAATAGGAAAATAGCTAATAAACATACACTCTTATCCCAGTATCTCTGGAATGACATGAGCAATATACATTATGAAATATCCCACAGTCGGGAATATGTGTGCTTTGTCCATTAATATATTCAGTTTGTTTTTGATTTTGTCTTCTTTTATTAAACCAATTAATACTTTTCTTGCCTCAAATGTAAACATGTGGGAATACGGCTCCATATTTTAACACACATAGCTTGAATGGGTATTAAAGATGTGATGATGCTTCACATTAATTCTTTGAATATGGAGATAATACTGTGCCTTTATACTTTACGGGGGGGGGGGGGGGACAAATAAACCCAGTGCATAAAAACAATGTGTCATTAATTTATTTATTTGCTATATTTATATACCGCCGTTTCTCAGCCTAGCCGGCGACTCAACGCGGTTTACAACATAATATAACCATCAACAGTAAAAAAGTTAAAAGCATAAAAAACATAAAAAACATAAAAACACAATTCATACATCAATACCAATCCAGTTCGACTCTTAACTAAAAACGTGATCCAGTTCGTCATCCATGTTGCCAGTCCTTTAGTCAGTTACCATTCGTTGCATTGGGTTAACCAAATGCCTGCTTAAACATCCAGGTCTTCAATCTTCTTCGGAATATCATCAATGAAGGGGCTGATCTTACCTCCAAGGGCAGGGCGTTCCATAGCCGCGGGGCCACCACAGAAAAGGCCCTGTCTCTCGTACCCGCCAGCCGCACCTGTGAAGCAGGCGGGATAGAGAGCAGGGCCTCCCCAGAAGATCTTAGGGTCCTGGCGGGCTGATAGGCCGAGATACGTTCGGATAGGTAAGTTGGGCCAGAACCGTTTAGGGCTTTAAAGGCCAACGCCAGCACTTTGAATTGAGCCCAGTAGCAGATCGGCAGCCAGTGGAGCTGGTGCAGCAGAGGAGTTGTATGCTCCCTGCGCTCCGCTCCCGTTAGTATCATTGCTGCCGAACGTTGGACTAGTTGGAGCTTCCGGGCCGTCTTCAAAGGCAACCCCACGTAGAGAGCGTTGCAGTAGTCCAAACGGGATGTAACCAGAGCGTGGACTACCGTGGCCAAGTCAGACTTCCCAAGGTACGGGCGCAGTTGGCGCACGAGTTTTAACTGTGCGAATGCTCCCCTGGTCACCGCCGAAACCTGGGGCTCCAGGCTCAGCGATGAGTCCAGGATCACACCCAAACTGCGAACCTGCGTCTTCAGGGGGAGTGCGACCCCATCCAACACAGGCTGTAACCCTATACCCTGTTCGGCCTTGCGACTGACCAGGAGTACCTCTGTCTTGTCTGGATTCAATTTCAATTTGTTCGCCCCCATCCAGACCGTCACAGCGGCCAAGCACCGGTTCAGGACCTCGACAGCCTCCTTAGTAGCAGGTGGAAAGGAGTGACAGAGTTGGACATCATCCGCGTACAGATGACATCGCACTCCGAAACTCCGGATGATCTCACCCAGCGGCTTCATGTAGATGTTAAACAACATGGGAGACAATATTGAGCCCTGAGGAACCCCACAAGACAAAGGTTGTGGGGTTGAACAGGAGTCTCCCAGTAACACCTTCTGAGACCGACCCTCGAGGAATGAGCGGAGCCACTGTAAAACAGTTCCTCCAAGACCCATTCCCGCGAGGCGTCTCAGAAGGATACCGTGGTCGACAGTATCGAAGGCCGCTGAGAGGTCCAGAAGCACCAACAGGGACACACTCCCCCTGTCGAGCTCCCGGCGCAGATCATCCACTAAGGCGACCAAGGCTGTCTCAGTACCGTGCCCCGGCCTGAAGCCAGACTGTGCCGGATCCAGATAATCCGTGTCTACCAAGAATGCCTGGAGTTGTGAGGCCACCACACGTTCCAGGACTTTGCCCAAAAAGGGGAGATTGGAAACAGGCCGGAAGTTGACGAATTGAGTGGGGTCCAGTGATGGTTTCTTCAACAGCGGTTTTATTACAGCTTGCTTTAAGCTGGCTGGAAAGATGCCTTCCCGGAGGGAGGCATTAACCACCACCTTCACCCACTCGGCCAATCCCCCTCTGGCCTCCTTCAGAAGCCAGGATGGGCAGGGGTCTAGGATGCATGTGGTAGCTCTCATTCCTCCAAGCACCTTGTCCACATCCTCGGATTGAACCAATTGAAATGAATCCATCAAAACCGGACAAGCAGATGCTCGTGTTACATCCTCAGAGACTGCCGTTAATATGGTGTCCAGACCAGAGCGGATCAAAGCGACTTTGTCTGCAAAGAACTGAGCAAAGGCTTCACAGCGAGCTGCCGAGTCATCAGGGCACCCATCCTGAATGGTGGGTTTTAACAGGCCTCTGACAACTCGGAACAGTTCGGCCGGACGGTTCTTTGCAGACGCAATAGTGGCCGCAAAGAAGGTCTTCTTTGCGGCTTTTATTGCCGCGGCATATGCCCTTAAGAAGGACATAAACCGTGTTCGATTTGGCTCGCTCGGATTCGAACGCCACACGCTCTCTAGTTCCCTCTTCTTTCGCTTCAACGCTGCCAGCTCCTCAGTGAACCAAGGAGCTGGTTTAGCTCGGCTACTTGAGAGGGGACGTTCTGGAGCGATCGTGTTTATTGCCCTAGTCATCTCCCCATTCCAGAGAGCGACCAGGGCATCAACAGGATCACCAACCGAGGCGGCAGGAAATTCCCCAAGAGCCGTCAGGAATCCATCCGGATCCATAAGCCTCCTGGGGCGGACCAACTTAATGGGTCCTCCACCTCTGCAGAGGTTAGGGGGTGCAGTTAATCTAAAGCTGACCAGGTGGTGGTCGGTCCATGGCAACGGAGAGATGGATAACTCCTCAACACCGCCACCTTCCTCCCATCCCTGGCAGAAAACCAAGTCCAATGTATGTCCAGCACTGTGGGTGGGGCCAGATACCTGTTGGGACAGCCCCATGGTTGCCATGGTAGACATGAAGTCCTGAGCCGCTCCCGATAGGGTGGTCTCGGCGTGGACATTGAAGTCCCCCAGCACAAGCAGCCGCTGGGACTCCAATGCCAGGTCCGAGATCACCCCCGCTAGCTCAGTCAGGGAGTCTGTAGTGCAGCGAGGTGGACGGTACACTAACAGAATCCCTAATCTGTCCCGGTCACCCACCCTCAGGTGGACGCATTCAAAATTTGTTGACTGCGGGATGGGGGCCCTGGTCAGAAGAATGGAGTCTCTATAGATCACTGCAACCCCGCCTCCCCGCCCCCCGGATCTTGGTTGGTGCTGCACGGAGAAACCTGGCGGGCAAAGCTGGGTCAAATTCACACCTCCAGCTTCGTCCAGCCAGGTCTCCGTGATGCACGCCAGATCTGCCCGTTCATCCAGGATTAAATCCTGGATGAAAGCTGTTTTGCCATTGACAGATCTGGCGTTCAACAGCACCACCTTCAATCCGGGGGGACCGCCGACCTGGTTACACCAATTCACCATATCAGGAGACCGAGTTGGAGTTACTAATGTTGTTGTACGATCCCTAGGCCGAATTCGAGGTCTCCTTTTCCCGTATCTCCCCATCCCCACCACGACTTCTATGGGGGCTCCCCGACCAATGGAACACCCTCCCTCCTCCATGACGCAGTCTACCTTCCTATTTTCACCCCATGCTTCACTGCTGGTTATATGATTTATCACCGGTTTAACTCGCACTGGGATCTCCAATTCACTCCCCTCCTTACCTCTCCCGCAGGCAGCTAACAGCAGTGTTACAAGATACCAGGAGATCGGAACTAGCATGGGTGGTAGATGTTAGCAGTCTCAATAAAGCTACCAAAGTTCGTAAAGTGCAGCTTGTGGTTGTATAAATCTTACAGTTCTTAAAGTGCAAAGGAGGATAGTAACACTCACACTAAAGCTACCAAAGTTCTTAAAGTGCAGCCAGTGGTTGTAGCAACCTCCCAGGTCTTAAAGTGCAAAAGGTTATTGAGATTGTTCTAAAGTGCTAAAATAAGGTGCGTCATGGAGGAACCCCAATTTCAGAAGCTAGGGACTGGCACCTGGATAGTAACCAATACAGTACAGGATAACAATTTAAAGTGCTAAAGGATTAAGGTGCTGATAATATAAAGTGCTAGAATTGTACAAAATAACAGCACCACCTAATCTGTTGGTAGAGATGTTAAGACACACAAAATCAAGGCAATGAACGACTGAAAATGGACCAAAAGGTGGATTGGTATTGGTCCTTCCGGAGATAAAGCTAGTGTCCGCAAGGATGATCAACGGCCGAAATCGGCCCGATGGTAAAGGATGGACACGCAGGTGGACAGCACAGTAAATTGAACAGCACAGCGGTCGGCACAATAGATTGAACAGCACAGGTAGTCGGCACAATAGATAGTTAGTCAGCACACGTCGGATAACCAAGGTCGGTCAGCACAGCGTTGGCCTAAAGTTGGTAGCGTCGATGGCATACACAGTTTGGCCCCAGTGATGCTCTGGAGGGGTGCGATAACCGCACCACGAACCAAGATGGCGGCCGCGTCAAGACCTGGGGCGACAACTCAAGCCACCCCGGGGTCCTAGCGCCGCACGCCGACAAGGCCAGCAAACTGCGAGTTATCCCGGCCCCAAAAGCTCCGGTCGACTAATCTGTGGTTTGGGAGGGAGCGTGCTCGGACCCAACTAGAGGTGGGCCTCGCTCCACCTCCACTCTTCTCTTCTGGGGAGCCGACTCGCACGGCTGAAGCAGCCAGATGTCCGAGGCTGCAGCTGGAACGCAAACCGGCTGGGCCGAGCAGGAGGGGGCGCCGTGGGTGAAAACAGCCCTCTCGGAGGTCAGTCTGCCAGCCCGCTGGGCGGCCAAGCAGCCGAACAAAGCCTCCACTTCTCCGTCCAGGTACAACGTCCAAGCTAAGATTATCGAAGCTGGAGACTGGAGGGTGTAAGGGGGTCCAGAAGGGGTCCAGTAGCTGGGAGGTAGGGAGCTTGGGGCCAACAATGGCGGTGGCCCAGTTGTCTTCTCCTTTCCTCCTTCCCCGTTTGTTCGTCTTCTTTCTCCGACGCTCCCCGAAAGGTCTCCAAGCTCACTTTCGTGACCCTGGGAATTACTGTTTGTGTGGGGGCGGTTTTTTAGGAGTCCAAAAGGGGAAATAATCACTTCTCTCTCATTTTTCTTCCACCGCCTGAAGTTAAAAACACACTTATATTTTATCAGAAGAAGGGCTGTGTCATATAATTCATAGTTTGAAACATATGCATGACATCATTTGTAAATGACACAATTGTGTACAAATTGGATTGTTTACCAGGAAAGGAAAAACCTAAGGAAGGGTGTTTTCCAATGACTAATGTTTTGCAGCCAAAAGCTACATATTGCACACAGCCATAGCATATGCCATTCTGCCACTTGAAACAGAGGGAGAAGTAATGTTGCTATCACACACACGCACTACCACCACCTTCAGTGGAGAGTAATGCCAGCTAAACAAAGCAGCAGGCTGTGCTCTGCAAAATAAGCCCAGCTTTGATCTTTCCCCAAAGCTAGATATTGTAGTAGATCAAGCTTGAAGGGCAATTCCTGCCTGCAGTATCTTGACCTGTGAACATTTTAAGGCAAATGCATTTGAGACCTGTCTCATATCATCTAGCTGCTCCAATTTAGCAAGGATGGTCCTGATTAAGTATATGTCACTCCATTTTAAACTTCTTTTAAAATGTCTAGTAAATTGCAGTCCATTAACTCAGCAAGTGGGAGGAAAGAAAAGCAGTGAAATTTTGTCCTTCCCTGTCAACTCAGACAGCAGCAAACTGTATGTTTCTTTGACACAACTGTCCAGAAAGTCAATTGGTTCCTACCTGCTGCAGTCTGATAACATTCATAATTCTTACAAACTTTTGTTTACCTGTTTGCCAACAATCATACCTTAGAAACTTGACTTCTCAAAACACTACTGTTTTGAGTAGTCCAAAATGCTCAGACAAGATTCCTGCTACCTTTACGCTGCATTTTGCATTTCTTGGAGAAACTAAGGGTAAATCTATACTGCAGAATGAATGTAGTTTGACACCATGTTAACTGCCATTACTCAATGCTGTGGCATCATGGGAACTGTGAGTTGATGAATCTCAATTATGCTTTGGTAAAGTAGGCTAAAACCCTGGTATAATTATAACTCCTATGAATTTGAAGCATTGACCCATGGCAGTTAAACCTACATTCATTCTACAGTATAAATGCACTCTTAGATTCCTTCTACACTACCATATAAAATCCAGATTTTCTGCTTTGAACTGGATTATATGGAAATGTAAATTCATATGTCAAGGTATTACATGTCACATGACAGCAAATATGGAAAACACAAGAATGGCCCTCGTTTTCAGACTGTCCTAATGGCTCTGAGGAGTCACCCATGGCATTTTATCTCTGCCCCTGTGCCTGTGACTACCCTAATGCTAACACAACTATATATGCATTGTTACAACAACCAACAGAACTCTCATCAATAATTGCAGAAGAAAAAGGTGGATTAAAGGAACCAAGGAAAAGTGGATATCCATATAAACAACAGTATATAAATCCAAACAGTAGAGAAATAGGAAGTTGATCTGCTGCAGGGATATCTTCCTCTTTTTACTTTGAACCTGACAAATCTTTCCCTTCAAAATGAAGACAAGAACACTAAAGCCTGTTGTTGCATTTCTTGCTAATTTGGAAAATGTTTTCAGTTAAACTGATGGAATGGGGCTGTATTTTCTCTTTGGCTTCACTTTCAGATATTGCTAGGCTATTTCTCACCTTGTGGAAAAAGGAATTAGGGAGGGGTGTTGTAGAGAAGGGGAGCAATTTGGTAATTTGAGTGCAATAGCATTTTTCTAGTTTGGTCTGTATGTCAGTGTCTTTGTGCAAGCCTTGTCAAAACCTGGGGTTTGCTGGGAAAATGTGATAGGTTTGTTTTTGTTTGTTTTACAGGATTACAGCTATTGCTGGGGAATTCTGAAAACTGCAGTTCTGGAAAGAAGTTTTTGAAACTTCACTCAAATCCCTTGCTAAAAGTAATTCTACAAAACACTAACAATTCCACTTTTAATGGCAGTATGTCTGTTAGCCTGAAGACATAAAACAGATGGTAAAATGAACCTTGTTTCTAGAGTATAGTGCTGATCTTGAAAGATTAGCTGTGTTCCGCTGCACATATTATTTTCACACCAAGCGTCAATAAAAATCATAGGGTGACAGGTTTCTACTGCCTTTGAATTAGCAATCAATCAATCAATCTCCCAGCTGTGTTTGGCATTATCCCATCTATTTGCAAATGATGAAAAGAGTATACAATACAATGTTATTCTGAAAAAAAAATGGCATTTCCTTCAACATATTATTGAAAAGCAACAAGAAATTATGACCTGCTGCAAATGATACTAGGAGTTAATTCAGTGTCCTACGATGATTTCACCCCATCTAGACATGATGATTTCACCCCATGCTGGACATCACACAATGACATTGTGGGAGTTCCAGTGGAAACCCCGCCATCAACTGGGATGAAAGCATTGCCAGACACTACCCCTCCCCCCAACATGGGAGGGTTCCTGTTCTTGTCTGACTTCCTTTTCTTTTCTTACTTGTTTCTACTCCAATATCTACTAATTGTGCCAGTTTGGCAGGCCCATCCTGATTAATCTGTTGTCCACCTTTGTGAGATGTTTTTTAAATGCCTCAGTTTCTCTTTCTCTTCTTTCTGTTTTCATGCATAACTTACTTCAATTGCAGCAAACTGAGTTTATATTGCAAAAGTTGTTTCAGAGTCAAAAGGTACTCAGCTAGCTGTTCACACTGCAAAAGTAGTTTCTTCAGCAAAATCTGCCACCTTCTGGTGCCACCTCTTGGTCCCAGGCCAAATTCTTTTACAGATTTTTGTTCTGCTTTCTTTCCTACTTTCCAGACTCCATCCCAGTCACTTATGATTACCAACAAACCCTTTTTGGATATGTGATCAATTTCCTCCTGGGTGCCAGCAGAGAATCTTTTGATTTTTCCCCCCTATTTATTTTCTCTGGCAAAAGCATGAACTTGGATTATGGTTATATTGATATGTTTTCCCTGAAGTCTTAATAATATTATTCAGGCACATTTTGCATTATATCAACTGACTGCTTTTGCCACATTCCACCTCTTGATTTCAAAAGTAAAACAGTTGTGGATGAGTCTCTGAGTAGTAGCAACAACAGGGAGTTGGAGAGTAGGCAGGCAAAAAGATCTATTCGGGAGGAAGAGTCTATTGAAGAGCAACAGCAGAAGAGAATTCGGCAAATACTTTCTGAGCCCACTGATGAAGAGTCTTTTGGAAGGGTTTGATGGGTTTGGCAATGAAGCAGATTCTATGAGAAGTGCTGGGAGTGACACTGATGGGGTTGGGAATGAGATGGATTGGACAAAAGTAGCAGAAGCGAGAGAAATGTGTGAGGAGCCTACAAGTAGTGATACATTCAGAGGGTTTGCTGGGGATGAAACTTGGAAAGAGGATGATTTGTCTACTGTTTGGGGAAATGTAAGTAGAAACAGGAGGACCTCTTGGCAGGCAAGGCAAAGAGCAGCTGGGGCAGCACAACTGCAGGTGAGCGTGGGGTGTTGTCTGATTCTAGTTTGGAGGAGAAAGCAGGAGCAGCTGAGGATGGGATGTTGTCTCATTGCAGCTCTAAGGAAAGTTTGTAATATAAGGAGGGTTGGTTACAATGGGGACTTTGCGACTGGAAGAGTGTATGCTGGGTTGCCTGTTATGCTGGGTCATGCTTCCTGTGATTCCTGAACTTCGTGGGTCATTTTGGTACTTTGCTACTGTTTGGCTTGGACCTTGGATCATTTCTGGACATCGTTTTTGCTCTCTCGCCATGACTTTGGATTGGTAGCTTGATGGTGCCACTGCTATATCCTGTTTAATGTGGATGACCCCTGGACTGGCTTGATTTTGATTTTGCTACACCCTGGATTGTGCTCGCTGAAGCAATAGCGAGTGTCCTTTCCTTTGCCATGTATTTTTGTTGGTGGGTTGGGGGTTTTTTTAGGATTTGGGGACTCTCTGTTTTGCCTCTTTTTTGATCAGTTGGTCTATGTTTTGGTTTTGGAATACTATTTTGCTGCTGTTAAGCATTTTTGATTCTTTTGAGCTGTACCTTTAATAAACTATTGTTACTTTGCATTTGGGCTTGACTTTGTGGCATCTGTACCTTGACAAAAACAATATATACATTGTCTGAGTGTTAATATCCCAGTCCTGACCACTTTAGTTTATTTGCATGAAGCATGGCTATATCTTTGCATTCCATTTCTTGTTTTGTAGTTTCCAACTTTAGACAATTCAGGCTTCTCAGGTTCCATGTATTGTGTGGCTTCATGCCTTTCTATTGCAGCTGGGCACATCTGCAGATGAACATTCTTCCATCTTGGATCCAGTTGTATCATTAGACACAAGACTACTTGTATTTGTCCTCTACTTTTTCTCAGCTACCTGGGTGCCTTCTAACTTGAGAGTTCCATTGTATAACATTATCTGTTGCTTCATTTTGGATTGTCTCATAAGTTATTGGCAATAAAAGACATTCAGAAGTGATTGAGCAGTGTCTCCTTCTGTGCAGATGAAGTTTAACTAATGTTCCACTGACACTGCTTTAGTGTCTGTAGACTGGTTTCCCAGTGACTTGTTAAACCTTATTAATAGCAATACCATCATCAGTTTCTTACCTTATAGGCACATGTAATTTCACCACCATGGAGAAATTGTGCCATTGTCAGTAAAAGTGCCTTACGAGAACTACATTATAAAGAGGGTAAAAACAGAGAGCAATATATAGCAACATGCACATGAGTTGAAATTATACCTCAATCAGGAATAACAAATCACATGGAAAATGCCAATATTTGAAAATAAGCCAAATTGATACATGCGTTACTTTTTAAAGGAACTATTTTTGACTCAAAATGAATGTGCATAATATGGACTTTCACAGCCGACAGAAAGAGGCTTTAATGGCTGTCAAAAGCAGGATGGATTACAGAAAGCCAGGTGGATCTACGCACATTTACTGCATCCCAAAGTCTTTCCAGCAGTGACAAAAATGAGTAATCCAAAACACACCCAAGTCCAAATATGTTTTTTTTATTTTAATCATGGCCTAGGAAGGAATGTCTTGGATAATATGAAATATTAACTCTTATCAATATTAGTTTTACCACAACATATTTCATTGCTTTTATAAAGCACTTTTTAAACTCCCCACTCACACCCTGCCAAAAAAACAAAACAAAACCATGGGGTATTTTTTTGGTCTGTGACAGTTTTTCTACATTAGAACCAAGAGCTTGTGAGTTATGTCTTGCTGACGTTCCACCAGTTCTCTTGATGTTGAGATAGTGTCATTGCCAAACAGTGGCAGGCAAGCACCCTTCACTGTGGTAAAAAAGGAGGGAAGGCAGGGAAGCTAGACATCTCTAGTCCCCAAGAGCCTTCTTTTGTTTCCTTTTGCTATGCAAAACTCACATCTCATTTGTGAAGTTGGTACCTGAGCAATGTTCTCTCAGGAGAATGTGCTTTGCAGTTCATCCTGTCAGAAGCATCTTCAAAAGCGTAAGGCAGTAGCTCAGTCTATTATTAAACTGGCTAGCTCAGTGACTGTTCCTTAATGCTTATCATTCATTACCCATGTGCCTTGACTTTTTTTTTTAAAAAAAATCATCCCCATCTTCTTATCTCTGCACAAAGTTTGCCTAAGAGCACATGTCAATGAGTCCATAGAATCTGAAGAAAAGGCAAAACAAGTGAGAATACATTCATTATAGTTTTGCACCCTCAAGAGAATTTTCTATGAACAGAGGAAGGCAAGATTATTCATCAATATGATTTTAACCATTTGATTTTTTTACATCATCATTTTATGACATGATCACACAAGGCTCTAAAAACAAGTCTGGCATCTCAGATTTCAGTTGGAGCAAGTCAGGAAAGCTGCACTTCTTATCACACCATTTAGTTCTCCAAATGCTTGAAGGAACTACCAACCATGTTTAACTTTCTGCAACCACTGGGAGATGTCTCCTTGCCATCTGTGTAGTGTCCATGTCCTCCTCTTCACCCCCCATGAGCATGTATTCCAGAAGGGGCATCGGCGCCCTCTCTTCTGGCACATGCATAATCGCCTGCCCACCCTTTTGCCATCGCACATCCTGCTTGCCCCCAGCTTGCTCACTCACCCGCCACCTGCTCAGCCTCTGCTTGCTCATCTACTCACCCCCCACTCACTCACCCCCACTCACCTGCTTGCTTACCTGCCCTCCTGCTTTCCTACCCACCTGCTTGTTCATCCGCTCACTTGTTCAGTTTGCACACTCCATCTTTAAAAGGTTTGCCATCAGTGCCCTAGAGCAATTGTGCAATCCCATAATTTCAAAATATCACAATATTAGGACTTCATAATCAAATATTCCCATCAACTGTCCTTGTAAAAACATTAAATATTTATAAAAATTGAAATATGTTTCACATTTATTAACCTTTCCCTGTTTGATGTATTCTGCAAGGGAGAAGCCTGCTTATCATAGACAAATCTGCACAAGCCTGTGCTTGAAACTTTTCTCTATTGTAAAACTGATAATTTCAATTAATAAAAAGGAATTATAAGCATTTTTTTCTGGTTTGTATATTCTGCCATGAAGAGGGGTATTTCTTGTGACAAACCAGATCAGGCTGCATTTTTCATTCCAGTTTCAACATTTGCAAATGAACAAAGTAAAGTTAGCAAACATCATGGAAATGCATAATTAAGAGCAGAAATTCCTGTAAGTGCATGGAAGGAATTTCAAAATGGCAAAATTTCATAAATCAATACTTTTTTTAAGGGAAGTAAACAGAGTAAAAGAGAACAGTTTTGGCTTTGCAGCTAGAACTTCTCTCATTCTGATGGCTGGAAATAAAAATGACTAGCACTGTGACCATGGGGAAGTGAAGCAGTTCTAAGTGACACCCCTAAAATACCCACAATGACACATCACAGTCGCCAAACTAAAGAGCTTTTGGATTTACCTACCACACAATGGAAAACAATTTGATTCAAAATGCTCTCAGCTGCCTAAAAATTGGAGTGTGATAATTTCCTCTCCTCATCCATGCAAAAGACACAGATAACCAGATTATGTTGTTGATTATGATGTTTTTCATTTATATCCCACCTTTCTCTTGATAATAGCATTCAAGATAGCTAACAACATATTAAAACAACCCACTATTAGTAAGATTTTTTTTAAAAAAATGTTTTATTACTAAAACAATAGTCATTAAAATGTTTAAATGTATTAAAATTAGCATTCTACAAACCCTTCAAAATTTAATACTAGCACCATAAAGCATTAAAGTCCTAACCTTTGTCATCATGCAAAAGCCTGGTGACCCAAAAATGTTTCAATCTGACACTTGGAGGAGAGTAATGATGAGGCCATTCTGACACCTCTGGGGAGGGGGTTCTAGAGTCTGGGAGCAGCTACTAAGAAGGCATTTCATTCAATCAGCGTGCATATTTTAAGTTATTTTATCTGCTATTTTATTGTGCTTGAAAAGGTTCTTAAAGAATATTTTAATTTGTTTCCAAAGTATTTATCTCAGTATATTCTTAAATGTTTTTGTCTGCTGCATATTGTCTTGGAGACCTTGGTGAACTGGGAGGTGATACATAAATACTTTAAATATATAAATAAACAAATAAGCAAAATAACAGTTGATCAAAATCCAAACTACTTTCATCTCCATTTCTTACAGTTCATTGACAGGATCAATGGACCTGACATACTTCATACAAGGTCAGAATACACAGTGTTCCTACTGTTAAACATACTGCTCCTGCTAACATTTATTCTGGTTTTGGACTGAAAATGAGATGGAGACCTTTCCCAAACACCAGGAGTAGTATTTCAGTTTTGTTTTGGCCTGAAATGTCCATCAGCCCTGGCCAGAATGTATTTATTTAAATGTATATAAAAAGGTAAAGGTTTCCCCTTGACAATACGTCTAGTCATGTCCGACTCTGGGGGATGGTGCTCATCTCCATTTGTAAGCTGAAGAGCCGGCATTGTCCATAGATGCCTGCAAGGTAAAGTGGCCAGCATAAGTGCATGGAGCACTATTACCTTCCCGCCGAAATGGTACCTATTGATCTACTCACATTTCCATGTTTTTGAACTGCTAGGTTGACAGAAGCTGAGGCTAAAAGTGGGAGCTCCCTGGATTCTAACTGCTGACCTTTTGGTCAGCAAGTTCAGCAGCTCAGCAGTTTACTTAGTCACTTAGGCAATCCCTCATTGTCTGAGTAGGATAGTTTTCCAGGATCAGTGTACTGGCGGTGGGTCCGTAGGTGACTGTGGAGCCCTATTCTTGACCTGCATGTTCTCCCGCAGTGAGGGCATTGGTTTCCAGGTGGAAGGCGGTCCTGGTTAGCTTCCTCTTGGCACATTTCTCTCTTTCACCCTCCATTCGTGCCTCTTCAAATTCTACAGCACTGCTGGTCACAGCTGACCTCTAGCTGGAGTGCTCAAGGGCCAGAGCTTCCCAGTTCTCAGTGTCTATGCCAGAGTTTTAAAGCTTGGATTTGAGCCCATCTTTAAATCTCTTTTCCTGTCCACCAACATTCCGTTTTCCATTCTTGAGTTCAGGGTAGAACAACTGCTTTGGGAGATGGTGATCGGGCATCCAGACAACGTGGCCGGTCCAGCGGAGTTGGGATACCAAGGTGCTTGTTTATAAAGCTATTGTCCTCCCAACCCTGCTATATGCCTGCGAGATGTGGACTGTCTACAGACGTCACATGCAACTCCTGCAACAATTCCATCAGTGCTGCCTCTGGAAAATCCTACAAATCTCTTGGGTAGACAAGTGGACAAATGTTAGCAACCTGCATATAGTTCCAATGAACAGAGAGATTAATCTTTGAACCCACCACAAACTAAAAATCTATTGGAATAATAGACAAAATAGTGATGAGCAGTATGTTATTGTACAACAATAATGTAAAATATGAGGTAGTCATAATGATAATAGTTACACCATATGATTAGCAAATGCACAGATGGTTAATAAAGAAATTACAATCAAGCAAATATTAAAACTATAAGAATGTTGCGCCCTCAAGCATTCCAATTTTAAGAGTTCAGACTCTACATACAAAGGTTATTAAATTGTTAAAGATTAAATGCAGCATGTCCAAGTAGAGTCTTAATCCAATATCTAATATATGAGCCGAAGAAAAAGGCCACAAAAATAGAATGATTTCTGGAAACAAAGCAGAAGCAATTCACAAAGCAACCCTGACATAAATCCCGTAGTCTGATTAGATCCAAACTACCTCAGTTATGTTGAGTCAATACTGCATAGGCTTAGCCTAGAAAAAGCATATACAAAACTAAAAGAAAACTTAAATGAAATAGAACTTCTACTTGTATGTTCCTATCTTGGTGTATACCATCTCTGATGAAATTCAAGATAGGAAGTATGAAATTCAGCCAAAGATATTAAAAATAGGAAATTACTCACTCAAAGATATAAGGGAAGATATGGATGAAAACAAAACTCCCTTCTTCTTGTCTCTCAAAATTCTGAAACTTTCTCTGTTTTGGAGGAAAATTTCAGAAACTAGATTCAGCTCAAAACTTATCCAAAACTGGTTTCTTTCTCTCAACAAACTTCTACAAATCCCAAATGGAAGTAGAAGAAAGGAACAAAGAGAAAAGAAAATGAGAAGTGAAATCTCCTTTCAGAAATTCCATAACTTTTATAACTCCAAGTTCTTATGAAATTTCCCTCCTGTAATATCAGTTCTTTCCATTAAAATCTTATGTCAATTAACAATTAGTTTGCCTGCATTTATTACTATATCAAAAGTTTAATTATTTCTTATTTTCCACAGATGCATCTCTTAAATCTTTCTTTCCAATGCTCAAAAAATCATAAATATTTGTACCTCAAGTTAACTCCTAGTACTATGCAGATAAGCACCTGATCAAGGATCATACATTTACCTCCCCATTTTCAAAGTTTGGGCATCAAAAGAGTTTTAAAACAACCTTTATCAGTACCAGCTAGCAGTTAAACCAAAATAATTGACATTGATTAATCACACCAAATAATAAGCTTCAGCTCACCATTACAGCCCCCTGAGTTTTTAACAAATCTGTTAAGGAGTCTTAAATTTCTCTTGTTTTACTATGAAAGCATGGTGCCTTAAAGTATCTTGTGCTGATGTTTTATGAACAATTACAAATTATTATTATTATTATTATTATTGTTATACTAATAATAGCTTTAACCCTAACCATAACCATTTCCCCAAAGGGACTCAGGGCAGCTTACCTGTGGACATAGAATTAAAACATAGCACAATAAAAAAATATAAGAACAACATCATAAAACAACATAAAAACAACATAAAATAGCATCATCAGTCAACCCATGAACTGACATCATAATCAATTACTAAACTTGGGTGAGCAAAGGCTTGTGCAGTAAAATTGTGGTTGCAGGGACAGGTGAAAAAAGCGCAGGAGCCAGATCTGGTTAGGGATAGAAGGGCAATGTCGTTTAGAACACTATATCTATAGGGCAGAGATCAGTGGTAAAGTGCAGAGGCCAGATATTGGGTTATGGCTCGGGGCAAATGTATCTAGTGAGCTGCTTAATCAAAGGCACTGTGGTAAACACCATTGGACCTCATACTTCCTAGTAAATAAAGATACAGTGACATTAGGGTTGACAGTGAAAGATTGGTCCATCCTTTGGCAGGCATTAATGAATATTATCTGTTTTACATAAAGTTGCATTACGTACACATGAGTATGAGCAATTATCTTAGAAGAGATGCCCAAAAAGGTGTGGATGCGGCAGATCTGATTTGAACACTTATTTTAGCAGTTAGAACTAGATGCAGCCTAGTTTTCTTTTTATGGATGCTTTTCTGCTTGTGCAGTCTGAGGATGTAGATAAGCGTTTGGGAGAACTAAGGTTCAATCCCATGTTCCTAGTCCTTAGCGAAGATAGCTGAGGTGCTCCTCCAGAGATTCTTGAGGGATATATTGGGAATAGAGACTGGAACTAGGAATCTATTAGGGCTAAAGGAGAAGCTCTGTAACTCTCTAGGCACCCAATTGTTCATCTCTTTATATAACTGGGAAAGAACTAAATGGAAAGTACCTGGTTGGCTGGAATACAGCCCCTTATTTCTATTGTCAAAAACATCCTTTCACACTGATGCCAAGTATATTTGTTGAAGAGGAAAGCTTATTGATTTCACTAAAACTTGTAAATGAGCACAAGAACAGAGTCTCATGATGTTTTAGTTGACCCTTTTTTGTTTCTAATGCGCTTGCCCTGCAGACGGCATTGACATAAAGAAGTATAGGTAAACAGAATTGCAAATCTTGTTGATTCTCCAGGGACTGGAGGTAGCGGGACACAATGAAGGAATCAATAATCGCATTTCTGTCAGCTTATTGTTAACAAATCAGATGGCAGGACACAGCTCTCTAGGTATAATGGAGATCTAAAAATAGAAACACCGTTATATAACCCAGCCGCAGGCTCGTTCGGTTTCTAAACATAGCATTCTCTCCAAAGGCCATGGTGACGATATGTTTGCAGCTCATGCCAATTAATCGGATGACTCACAATAATAAAAATGAAATATGTATCTTGAAGGAACAATTTAGAATGAAGTATAATTTGCAGGAAACATTTGAAGAAGATTAGAAATTAGATCTACATATATAACCAAAAGGAAAATTAAAGTTGAAGTGATTAGAGACCATATCCCCCTGCCAAGAACAATTCCAAAAATGAAGATACCATTAGTCAGTCATTAAAGTAATTCTGGTGTCTGTTAGTAGAGTTTAAAAACAGAAGCCAAATAAGTTTTTCAGAGTTCATGAGACTAAATTAAAATCATATCAATGTGTTTTTATAACATGAACTGTAAACAATTTTTATATTTTTACAAACATATACCCTGTATATGTGTGGAATTAAAGCTGTATTAATATGTGAAAACATCACATCCTATATGAGAAGAATTGCTTTCATTACCAAAAAGCAGGTCCTTTTTTTGGCACAATATATTCTGCCGAGCTAAATAAATACTGGTATAAATTCTGCCTAAGCTAAGTACCTTTACTTAAATTATATATTTCTATTTATAAAGAATGTGTGCGTGTGTGTCCTTTCCTATTAACATAGCTCTCAAGGTGAGAATACCAGAAATACCAGTGGAAGTTCCACTCATAATGCATTCGAGAAATCAGATTTAATTTGAAGGGAAAAATATTGCATTATGGAATTAGGAACAGTGGCAAACCCTTACTGCAGGGTTCTTGTGTGACTAAGCAGCAGCTACAGTAATCTGTTTGCCTTCTACTTGTGGCCCTACATGATACATAGGCACGTTTTGGGATATCACGACACAGAATGGGCCTTATTGTATTTTGGATGTGGCAGCATATTTGTTAGTTGCTTCATTAGTCATTACAAGGAGGCTAGAATCCTGTTGGGCCTTAAATGTTAATAAGTGGACTTATGTCTCCAGCAATTAGAATCATGAAGCTTTGTAGCAATCCATATCCAGTAGAGAGTTACTGTTGTATTACTACATAACAGAGCTGGCAAAGTGCTTGATATACATGGGTGAGCAAAGACTGATGTGCACCACTGTGTGCATCTTACACTGACATGTGTTGCACACGGGTGCACAATGTTCAAGATGTATTATGAAGTTATGTGCATATGTTCAAACTTTGGAGTACTACAGAGCCATTCACAATAGTAGAAGTTTGGAGAAAAAAATGTGACTGCCACTCTGAGACTGCAATCAAACAGCTCCTTACAATCTCATCACATTGAGCTAAAATTGGTGGCATGTGCTGATTTTAGTCCAGGTCACCCATAGAGCCAGCCGGCTCCCATCACATGATGCTGTGCTGGCTCTGTAGGTGAAGGAGGGCAGAACCAGCAAATGACACCGGCTCCCATGTTACCATACAGTCAATGGGGGGAAGCCATGTGCACCATGTGCAGTCACACTTTCCCCCATGTGATCGCCCTCCCTTGGATCCAGGAAATGTGGGGCATGGGGTGCCAGATTCCCCATGCTCCGCAGCAAAGTGCAGCATCCACTGCCACCAGCTGCAGGAAGTATGATAAGGTCATTACTGTAGCATAAATTGTGTATTCAAATTACATCGGGTATACACATAATAGCACCATTGCTCAATACATGTCATTGGCCTTCAACTCTAATTCTCGTTGCACAACTGCAACATGCTACAGTGCTGAACACTTTACCTGTTATCAGTGGAATTCACAGGAGCCCCCGGTGGCACAGTGGGTTAAACCCCTGTGCCGGCAGGACTGAAGACCGACAGTTCGCATGTTCGAATCCGGGGAGAGGCAGATGAGCTCCCTCTATCAGCTCCAGCTCCTCATGCGGGGACATGAGAGAAGCCTCCCACAAGGATGATAAAGCATCAAATCATCCGGGCGTCCCCTGGGCAACATCCTTGCAGATGGACAATTCTCTCACACCAGAAGCAAATTGCAGTTTCTCAGGTCGCTCCTGACACAACAAAAAAAAGTGGAATTCAGCCATTGTTCTATGCCAAATCATGCTATGAACATCAACGTACACATATGAATGTCACAACAGGATGTCACCCTGAGAATCCCCCAGCTTGTGTGGCCATTGCTGTCTGAAGGATTCTGGAGCTTCTATCTTAAAATGGAACATTTCCAACCTCTGTTTGACAGTGTAGCAGTCAGCAGCCTTCACCATCTGGTGATTATCAGATGCATTGCACTACAATTCCTGTCCAGTCCATCTGGAGCACACCATGTTGGGAAAGCCTGATCCATAAATTCACTCTCACAAGATATCCACTTTGATAAGTCTCAGGATTTTATCCCACCAGCTTATTGTTTCTCACCAACATTTAAAGAAATGGAAAAAAATATCATTATAGAAATGACTGCTTTCACGCTTTCTGAAATTGAGGTATACTGGCACTCATTTCCTACTCATATTCACCCCTTCCAGTGCATGTGCACTATAGCCCCCCCCCCCTTTTTATTTTTTCCCTCTCTATTTTTCACACATACACAGTCACACAGATTTATAATTCTTGCAAGGCCTTCTTCTGCTTCACAATATTGGGACTGCAACAGAAGGAAATTATTACACATTAGAGTGGTAGAATAACAAGAATGGATTTATTGATAGGATTTTCTGTGAGTGAAAGGGGACTATCCAATCTCAATTAAAGCACAATGCAACTAGAGAAACAACACAATGCTGTGTGGTAAACCCATTCAAAGGCACTCATATCCTGTCATAGGTGCAGTTTTTACAGTCTTGTGTGATACAGTTTTCAATTTGCTTGTTTTTTTTCTTTTAACAAGTAAAAATCTCTTCTTTCTAAATCAAGAATTCCAATCCTAATGCCATAATTGTGTCAGAATAAATCATTTACTAACAACATTTTGTTGTATTTTAGCAGGGAAGTCCTCCTGGGTTAAGAAATGGAAATATTTTGATTCCACTTCCTTCAGAACAGCCCATTTTATCTCTTGCCTTGCTACAAATGGCTGGTGTTCATTATGTTCCACTACAGCCTACAGGTCCAGTAAATCCAAATCTAAACACTTTAGCTAAATTCCTCACTTTACCCACACCCTGAAAAACATACCCACCCCCACCCCCCGCCACACACACACACACACACACACACACACACACACCCCAAGCTGCAGGACTGATCCAGCTATTTCCTTTGGCAGATTTACAGTAATTAAAGACAAAAACGGACTTTTCCTTTCAACCACAAATCTTTTTGAACAGATTGTAGTTAGAAAGGATAACCTCTACAGCCAGAGGGCAACCGGGCTTATCAGCAAAAGTGTGAAACCACATTCACTCAAGACCAACTAAATATATCCACCTACCAGTCTGTATGTTTAAACACTAAACTGACACAGTCACATAAAATAGATTGTTGAAAAAGCTCAGAGAAGCTACTTTTTTGGTAGCTAGAGGTCTGAATCTTATTGGAAATCACCAATACAGTGATACCTTGACTTAAGAGTTCAATTTGTTCTGTGATTGAGCTCTTAACTCAAATTCTCTTATCTCAAAGATAATTTTTCCATTGACATGCTATTAATCCATTCTTGCCCCCCAACCCCCTCCCATTGTTATACGTGTTTTTAAATAAGAAAATGTACTTTATAAATAACAAATAATGTATAAATGCACATTCATATGGAACAATAAAAAGAAAGATCAACTTTATAATTGTAGAAGCACAAAGTTATGATAAGGAAGCACATCTGAGGCAACAAAATGTGTGTTGGCCAGTATAACAGCAAAGCAAAACCTGCACATTCAAATGGAAGAATAAAAAAAAAGGAAAGATCAACTTTGAAATGGTAGAAACACAAAGTTGTGGCACAATGGTAGAAGCACAAACCACAGAATGAAAAGGCAGAAACATCATTTTCTTCATATTGTACTTATTCCAGCCTCCCTCCTTCTCTTGCTCTCTCTCCCTCTTTCTCTTCATGAAGCCAAATATACCAGGAATAAAAACCATACAAATTCAACTAACCCAAATTTACTCAAAGTGGGCAAGAGCAAAGCAGACAGCAATCTCCCAAAGTGAATAAGAGCACAAGGCATGGGGGCACAGAGGCACAGGGTATGAATGGAGCCCTGAAGCCCTATACTCTTGCGCTACTGCTCCTTCTTGTTCTAGCTCTTAATATATCTGCAGAAACCAGGAGATAACAGCACTCTTTGCCTGGCAATAGAAAAAGAAGAAGAATATGTATATGTCTCTCATTGGCCAACAGTCAATGATCTCAGTCAGCAAAGAGTGTAAGAACCTCATCACAAAAGTCCATGGATTTGCCATGTATAATGGTGAATCCATGGGATCCTGGCAGGGGTGTGGAAAATCTGGCACTCCATACCCCACATCACACGGCTTACATAGGCCTCCAACACATGGGGGAAGTGTTGCTGCCCGGCTTCCCCCCCCCCCCCTTGTCCTAAAGGCAAAACGAAAGCCTTCCATGTTGTTGGGGTGGAGGCATGTGCTGCTTACTCTCCCCTTTTCTGATGGAGCCTAGCCAGAAGTACACGTGCATCATGTAATGGGCTCTATCAGAAAAGAGAGCAAGTGACGTACAACAAGGAAAGGAGCCCTTCTGATGTGCTAGTAAGACCCTTCTAAAACTAGCTAGGTCTTCTGAAGATGAAGGAGAGACAAAGATGTTATTTTCCTCATCATACTCTTTTTATATATTGCAGGACTAAATTTGAGACGCACATTGCAGTCAATCTTATGATAACACTAGAGATAATAGGGAGTATCCCAAATTGTTTTTAAAACAAAAAGAAGCCAAGCCAGTCTACTTTTAAGAAGAGAAGAGGAGTAAAAGAGCAGGGAGTAGATGCTTAACTTTTTCTCTCTGGCTGTCTTTCCCTGCTTGTCAAAATTGTCTTTTCAGGCTGTTTTTGCTCCCAGCATGAAAACTACTGATCAGAAGAAAAGTAGTTTGGAGAAAGGAGAAGAGGGAAGAGAAAAATGGGGTAACTCTTATTCCTCTTATCCCTCAGCTCTTCTGCCTTTGATAGAGTTTGCCCAAGTGAACATTCAATTTCTTTCCACTTAAAGTCCAATTGAAGGAATCATATCATAGCTATCATTGCAACCTCAGGTTTCTGAACTTGGGGTTTTTTTATGCTTTTGGACTACAGTTCTTAGAATCACACAGAGGACATATTGCTTGAGGTTATCTTGGTAGTCCAAAAAGCTCTGGATTCTACCTACTAGTGATGCTGCATGAATGATACATATTTTTGGCCTTGTATGTATTGCATGCAAGTCCTAGATGAAATGCAATGGTATGATAGATTTCCCTGCATTCTCAGTTCAGTACCCTTAAGCTGGATCACACGCTGAAAAGGACATACATAGGAGTGAGTAGGAAATCCATAACATTTCCTTGGCCTTCTAATCTAACTTGGGACCTAGTAGCACAATAAAAACAACATACTTGAGTAATAGTATTTCCAGATGTCTGGGGATAAATACATTGACCTTTGCTACTCTTCTTCACAGTTCATATTGCTATCAGGTGAATGCAGCAAAAGTACAAATGATGCGAACAAAATCGTCATGTAAGGTATTTATCCTAGCAATTTGCTTTGACTGGGGAATAGACTTTTTCCTCAGTGTTGTGGACAGAGCTCTCCCTGAATGATCACTTTTATTGAGCAAAATTCCTATAGCAACAGACTGCAGCAAAATAATGTCGGGTCTTATTTTATCCTGTTAGATTGTTCAGGCTCCTACTTTAAATCACTTTCGATTGAGAATTAGGATGCATGGAATTACAAAGTGCACTTTTGGAAAAGAATTTGTAAGATGCACAGATTTTGTAAACAGACTAGCTCAAACAAGGTATGATTTGATTCCACTTTTCAGTCCTTTCTTGAACATTTTTAAAGCCCAAGAGAGGAGTGCATTTGTTAATGCGAAAGAATGCTCTAACACATACATTTGAAGAAGCTAGCAACAGTGCGACATGATGAGAGTTATAAATCAAATGTGTTTTACAGGCAAACATAACTAGTGGGGTCAAGGCACAAGACACATTGCAAACTGGCTGATAGAAATCTGACCATTAGGCAGGTAAGGTAAGCCAAGAGATGATGAAAGGAGCAATTTGCAGAGGTTATAAATTTACCTTTTCTCATTCAGTGCTCTATACAAAAAAGAAAGCCATTGGAGTATAGCAAAGAAAAGAGGGCAGGAGTAAGAAATAACAATGCAATTGTTCTCTGTTTTAGCAAAGAACATAATGAGTACAATGAGGTTTTGGTGTTAATTTAGCAAATACAACATGCAATATACAACCAAGATGAGAAATCTGGAGACACTGGAAGGGTCTGATGTCCTTGGAGTGGAGAATCAGATCTGGATGGTAGTCCAAATTTTAAATGAGCTATTCAGGGTGACAAAACTATTTAGGGAAAAATGTTTATCCCTTTAGATAGTTCTTTTAAATCTTGAGATGGATTTCTATAACCCACCTAGTTTGACATCAGAACTTAAACTCACTCTTAGTAGTAAGGCAAAGGAAAACAGGGTAAGATGGACAAAGCAATGAAAATGTGGAAGGGCAGCCTTTCTATTCAGCCAGATTCCTGACGTGTAAACTGGTCTGACTGAATGCTGGCTTTTGATTTTAAATTGATATGTTTTAGCTGCTTTTTCCATTTATGTGTTTTTTCATTGAAATCATGATTTTGGATGAAATCGGAGAATTATAAGGCCCAACAAAGAGATATTAGGAGGAACTCCCTGATTGTAAGAGCTATTTGGCAGTGGAATTTGTGTGTGTGTGTCAGGAGCAACTTGAGAAATTGCAAGTCGCTTCTGGTGTGAGAGAATTGGCTGTCTGCAAGGACATTGCCAGGGGACGCCAGGATGTTTTGATGTTTTACCATCCTGTGGGAGGCATTTCTCATGTCCCCGCATGGGAAGCTAGAGCTGAGATGGGAGCTTACCCCACTCATCAAATTCAAACCACCAACCTGTCGGTCAGCAGTTGTGCTGGCTGTGCCACCAGGGGCTCTGGCAATGGAAGACACTGCTGCATCCTTTTTTCGGCGGTTAGGTGTGCTTTGATTATGCATTTGTACATGGCAGGGGATTGGACTGGATGGCCCTTGTGGTCTATTCCAACTTTATGATTCCATTACTTGTCTCCCAGGTCATTATATTCCTGCGACTCTTGGACGGAAAAGAAGAAAGAAGGGGAAATCAGAAAGTGAGATACACAAAAGATATCTGGAAGAGAAATAAAAACAAAAAGAGAGAAGAGGGAAATGTGAGCCTCCTTCTCTCTACCTCCCTTTCTTTTTTTACTTTTTTGAAATTCCTGTTCTGTTGACTTGCTGACCTTCTCTCTGGGCCCTGACAAATTATCTCTTAAAGAATATAGACCCAACAGAAAGAGGTAGCTTAGCCTTGTTGAACAGCATTGATGTCAACAAACTGGAATTTTCATACTTCATTTTTGGGCATGCTTTTTCAAACACATCGGTGTCACCACGTGTAATGATAGTGACTGATATATTCACTCTGATTCTCAAGCCTAGGGTATGAAAGATAAGTTGTCATAGTTAGTCAGAAGAGTTGGAGTGATGAATGGATAGCTTGCCTGCACTCTTTTTATTATTCCAAGTGATTCTACTTCATCTATCTATTCTGGCCAAATAGAACACACTATTATCAGATTTTATTGGGACATTATAGAATCTGAGGGCAAAGTAAGAAATCCCAAATAGCAGGATGTCTAGCAATCCTAATTAGAAACAATGCCACTGATACTTTGTGACTAATGGCAAAGAGGGATGTTGAAAAAGGGAAAAACCTTATTCTTTCATATTTTCATTGGTCTTTAAGAGTGGGTGACAACTTCCTTCAATCTACATGCAATTTGGTATGCTGAAAAAAAAATATTTTCCAAAATGCAAAATGTCTTTAATTTTTGCTTGCTTGCTTGACAAAATATTTATTCTACATGAATGTTGGGGAAAATGCAGCAGCTGGAAGCCTGGTTTGCAGCCCTGTGTTTTCAGATAGCCCCCCCCCCCCATATTAAAAATAGGCTGAAGGGATGGCCAAAAATATGGGGAAAAACTGAAACTAACACAAACATTTGTCAGTTTGATTCCTCTTGCTTTTCATTGAAGCCTAGCTTGCTCTATTTATGCCAACTCTCAGCACTTAAAATAATTCTATGCCACTTCTAGGTGTTCTGGGAGCAGCTACGCAGTCCACAGTGGAGGATTGCGGAGGGAAGGAGTGCCACAATTGCCATTCCTGTATACATTGTGGATGCATACTAGGGATGTGCAATCCATTATTACAAAACTGGGGGGGGGGGGGGGCATTGGTGCTTGGTTTCAAAAGTGTTTCTAAAGTATGCCTAGTGAACATTTAATTACTATAATGAAAGTAACAAAATTTTGTTACTATTTTAATATAGCAATTGTGCATAATTATGTAAATGATTACAACTGGGGAAATTCCGGGGGCTCCTATCTCCCCCATTTTTAAAGGTATTGGGGTGTTGTCCCATCATATTTCAGAACAATTCACTTTTTTTTATTTATTATTTATTTACCGCATTTGTATACCACCTTTCTCAGCCTGGTGGTGACTTTTCCATGGATTTTTTTGGAGAATTTTCAATTTTTTATTTAAAACATTTTTAATAATAAAGAAAATATGTTCCTTCTTTGGAAATGTTATTTTTGTTTAATTGTGTGCTTTTTACTTTGAAAGTAGTTCAAATTAAAGAACCCATTGGTGTTTTCTGATGCTAGTGCAGTCTGGGAAATGTAGTTTAGGGCAGGGCCTTTTAAATTCTCTGGCATAGGACTCCTCTCTTCCCAAACTACATTCCAAGAGTCTGTGCTGTTATCAAAATGCACTCTTTTGCCCGCTGCTAAAGCCAAGACTGCATTAATTTCACAGAGGAACGGCAAGGCACTAAGACAGTCTTTGGCTTTGCTTCCTTGTCTTGTATTGAATATGAAATTAACTTTGGGAGCCTTCCAAGATTTACAAAACTAAAACAAAAAAGTATGTCATAAGTTTCAATTCTAAAATATTTGGTGTGGGCCACACAAATTCTTTGACTATGGCAGCTTCTGACTTACAAAACTTCCAATTTTTGTATACATGCCTAATACATACTTCACACCCAAGACTGCACAGCTAAGGATACTGTGGGTGAGAGAGCGCATATGATAGCTTCCCTAAATAGAGGCCAGCTAAAACCTTTCCAGTGGATGTGCACCAAGGCAGGGTGATGACAGAGGTTATAAAGCCCTGGCAGCCTATGAACCTCTTTCTGTTGTTTTGCCCCATTCTCCCAACCTCGGTGCAGTGTGAGCTTTATCTAATTGCCTATTAGAACTGTGTAAGATTTTTTCCCCTCTTTGGGTTTTTTTTTTACCTACCCCACACTGTTTTCACAGGGGGAGGCTGGGAAATAATCCTCAGGCTGATGTCTTTAACTAGGCTTCACTGGCAGATTTTGAAGCAGAATACCAAAAAATTATGCATATTTTGGTACCATTTAGGTGAAAGGTGGGGCAGTGGAATGGCCTCTTTGGGTTCTAGAGCCTGAGAGCTAGAAAGGAGTCTGCCTTTGAAGCTGACATGAAGGTTGGCTCTCCTTTTTTGACTTTAGTGGTTTGTGGAGTAAGTTCCCCAAGTCTGCCTTTCAAAATACGACCATCCAGGATGGGCAAATGAAAAAGGGGGGGGGGGGGAAGGGTCAGGTGATTTCATCCCAGTGGGGAAGTGTTGTCTCAGGTAGACACCTGTCCTAGCTAAGACTTCAACTAAATTGCTTTGTCCCTCTAGAAACTTTTAATCCTAAGTGGTTAATAGGTCAAATACAGTGATCCTTATTTCATCCAAATTCATGTCCCTGGTCTCGTTATTTCAGGATTGGTCTTTCTTACTATATCCCATAAATCTGAGGAAATGGATTGCCATTTACAAATGCTTGTGCTAACATAAATCTGTTAGTCTTGAAGATGTCACAAATCTCTTTGGTATTTGCTGGAACAGACTTATATGGATGCTCTTTTCAAAGCTGAGTTTCTTCACCTGTTTATAGAAAGTAGCAGAAAGAAATGATGAAGGGAACAAGAATACAGTGCTGCCTCTCTTTCTGTGGGTATTGTACTTCCTTGGTGAATAACCGAAAAGGGCTAGCATGATAGTTTTAAGAGCCTCTTTGAACACCCACAGACAGACACCTATTTAATTGTGAACATCAGCCAAAAGGGGGGGAAACCACACCACTAAACAGCTTCTGCTCTGTCCCCGCTAATGTGAGTGCTGTATCATCCAAAATTTGTGGCATAACAATAATCCCCATGGCTTTCATGCTTGGATAGTAGTGAAAGTGTAGAGACAGGCTGATTTATTAGATAAAAGAGATCTGCACTACTATGCAGATGCCTCAAAAGGCAAAGAAAAAAGAATAGTCGCTTGCATTTGTATCATTCCTTCAGCTATGTTATTTGTTTTAGCTGGCCTAATACCAAGCAGATGTCTAAGAATCCAGTTTCTTCTCTCTCTTTTTCACTATTTCTTGTTACTGCGGTTAAACATCTGATATCATCTATTTATTCATGTTTTCTTCCAAACCTCTTTATCAGAGGACAACACATTTTGTGTATACTCGTAGTATGTTGACTTAGGTGACTCCATAGAAGATGTTTGATGGTTTATCTGGACCTCTTTTGCTTTTTTTCCCTTTCAATTGGCTTTTTTAATACAATGCAAAGGTAGCCCAAAGTCCTCTGCAAGATGGGGACCTTGTTTTTCCACAGGTCCCAGAAGCCACATCTACCATGGCTAATAGGGCATAAGGGGATTGAAGCCCAATGAAGGATTCACAAATCAAAACATCAAAGTCCTAAGATTTTCCACTTCTAACAGATAGAGTAGCCTCAAAAGGCATCCCACAATGCATTAGACTATATTCTGCATTGTTGAAGGTGGTAATGGTGAATTATTGAGGTAACAATGGTAGAAGCAGAGGGAGGTGGGAGCTGGGCATAATCACTGTCCCTCCTTCTTTCCCCAGCACAAAATCTCTGATGAACCATTGGTTATCTAGACAAATTGATGAAGTCCTTCTGTTCATGGAGGTGCACGACTAGATCATACTACTGTGACCAATCTAGGGCTGTTGATTCCATTATTGAGTGAAGGAACAAATAATTTTGACATTTTTCTCTTGGCTACAAAAGTGAAAAATGTGTGTGTGCATAGAAACAATGGCACTTTCAGCACAGAAAACAGCAAAAACAGTATTTCTACTCAAAGCATTCAAATTTCTATACCCCAAAATATCCTATGTGCATCTTGTGTGTGTGTTTTTTTTTTAAAAAAAATTATCAGAGTTTCCTCAATACTTAAGAAATAGTTTTTCAATCATTAAAAAATTTGGTCTTTCCATCCCTAGTCCTGCAGGTTTATTCCCATGTAGGTGTGATGAGGATTTCAGACCCAGTCAATATTTCTTTCTTTCAATTTTCCTTTCAAATAAAGGCCTTCACAAAGTACTAATCCATAGGTGTTGTCTGAAAATGGAATAAAGTATCTCGATCTAGCTAGATCTCACCCTTTGCTCCTGTCCAACCCTTGGAGAGCTGATTCAACCTTTCAATGACAAACGGACTTTTAAAAGTTATACCATTATACACATGCTGCAATTTCTTTGCTCGTTTTTTGACTATCAAGTGGTTTTCACTGACCTTTTCCTGATGCAACTAAGTATGTAAATGCATTATAAATTCTACTCTGGTATCTTTAGAAAAACAAAGTAATATATTGCATTTTTTGTTTGTTTGTTTTTAGAACACTCTTCCAGAGGAGACCTGATAAGCAAACCAGATTGTGGGCTTGGTGCAATTATATGTAATCAGTTGGGATTTATGGCTCAGTTTATTCATTTACAGTGGCAGCATGTGTAGTCTTAAAGTATCTAGATGATTAATGGCAGATGTAAACTGTGATACTTACTACATACACCATTATTAAAGCCATTAACAGCATTGTTCAAAAATAGGTTCACGATATGTCATTTAATGGGAGGAAATCTGGCTTTCAAACATTCTCTGAGTCCTTTTTTTAAATATGTTTTCATGCTCAACTATAATGAGTAACAAACCTGGAAGCAAGCTCCACTGAATCAGTTGAAGTTGCTTCTGGCTGGAGGATAGGCATGCATGAGATTTAGTTGCTGTGATGAATCCTCTCTCAAGGCTGTCCTTACAGTTCCTTGAACTCCTGGTCACTCACCTTGCCCTTGAAATCTCTTCCTGAATCAGGTATCTGGCCCTCAAGCTGATTTCTGTATGGACCAGTGAATGTGTCATTTGGGTAGTTCACTGGAGTAAGTGTGACCAGACTTACCTTAACAGGAACAGTCAGACACAGATGTAAAAATAAAAATAAAATAAACAAGTAGAGATTTATTAATACACACATAACCCCCTGAACTATTTAATTATTAACTGTGCCTCCACACCCCAGTGAGGAGAACTATCCTCACTGCCCCTGGTTAACTATCTCATCTCTAATACAGCTTTCCCCTATCTCTATGCCATATTTCTCCCGCCTGCTTGCTCACTTGCTCACTTTCCCATCTCTCTGCTCACCACCCTCACTCACCCTTCTGGGCACTCCCCGTTCCCCCTCACTCGCCACCCGTGTTTGCCACCCCACCTTTGAATGATGGGGAAAAGCATCTGATTCATAAAAATTCAACAAGAAATCCTTGAAAATAGATGTTGATTCTCAAGAGAAAATTAAAATTAAAAAAGATACAGGTGTATTTCCAAGAAAAAAAAACCCAAGATGTTATTTTCTTCAAAGATATATATGTAATATTTTATTATAACTAAAACAGTCAGGTTTAATATTATTTGTTTTGTTATACTTTTCCTTACAATAGACATTCTAATTAGCTCATCTGTGATAGGACATCTCAACTTTTTTTAAATTCATGACCAGTTAAGTAACAATAAATGTTTGTTCTTGTATTTACATTTCTAATCCTTTTCATCTCATTAATTACATTCTCCTATCTAGTTATATGTGTGAAAAATATGTGAACTCCATGAATCTGATGAGCTAGACTATAGTTCATAAAAGTGTATGGCAGATACAATGCTAAATTCCACTTTAAAATTCCACTATACACTTAACTATTCCTGTATCTGGAAAATCCTGCAAATCTCCTGGGAAGACAAGCGGACAAACGTCAGTGTGCTGGAAGAAGCAAAGACCACCAGCATTGAAGCGATGGTCCTCCAACATCAACTCCGCTGGGCCGGCCACGTTGTCTGGATGCCTGACCACCGTCTCCCAAAGTAGTTGCTCTACTCTGAACTTAAGAATGGAAAATGGAATGTTGGTGGACAGGAAAAGAGATTTAAAGATGGGCTCAAAGCCAACCTTAAAAACTCTGGCATAGACACTGAGAACTGGGAAGCCCTGGCCCTTGAGCGCTCCAGCTGGAGGTCAGCTGTGACCAGCAGTGCTGGAGATTTCGAGGAGGCATGAGTGGAGGGTGAAAGAGAGAAATGTGCCAGGAGGAAGGCGCGTCAAGCCAACTCCGACCGGGACCGCCTTTCACCTGGAAACCAATGCCCTCACTGCGGAAGAAGATGCAGATCAAGAATAGGGCTCCACAGCCACATCCGGACCCACAAGGAAACCCATAATGGAAGACCATCTTACTTGTCCAACGAGGGATCGCCTAAGTGATATGTGTGAAAAATATGTGAACTCCATGAATCTGATGAGCTAGACTATAGTTCATAAAAGTGTATGACAGATACAATGCTAAATTACGCTTTAAAATTCCACTATACACTTAACTATTCCTTTCAAAACTTTGAAATATATTCCATAACAAAAAGAGAAAATCAAAGCCAATTCCAAATAACAAATCTTAACAGCCCTCTGTATTGGTCCAGTCTTGGTCAATAAGGGGACTGGCTGCCTCCATGGCTTTTCTCCATGGAATTCCACTGGACTCCATTTGCAAAACATTTATTTGGGCCAATCCCATGACTTTTGTCTCCCACTATAGACTGGACTCAAGGCCCCACTTGGACACAGTCTTTATCAGGTCTATCCTGGCATCCGGCCTCCCATGAACCTTTGCCCATTACATATTAGAGATCACTGGAGATCGCACTTTACAACCGAGAAGGAAACTCAAATGGCAAGTCACAATGTTTTTCCATGTATAAGAGCTTTATTAATAGAGGAAGTCACATAAGATTTGACATTGAAGGACATGTTAGTCAAAAACACAGGCTCACCTTCCTCAGAGGCCTCAATAAGCTAGTTAGTTTGGGCCTGTTGAAATAATTGCACAAGAAACAAAAGGTTTTTTTATTACTTTCTGCACTGACAGAATGTTGTTACTGTTGTATTTCTCTTGCACTTCAAGGTGTGTGGCCTGCCCAGGTAATCATCTAAGGTTATTGAAATATTGCACTGTTCTTCTTGTACTGTGTCCTTATTTCTAAGTGTGCAATAAATGTATTACTTGGTTTACTTATCTGGTGCTGGTTTGACATGTGTCCCACCATCCTAAACCATAGCTTACTAGTCACCACAAGTGTGCATTCACAGAGACAATGAAAAAAGACAGGTTACCTACCTGTAACTGTGTTTCTTCAAGTGTTCCTCTGTGAATTCACACAATCCCGCCCATTCCTCACCTCAACATGCAAACCTCCCCCTTTCTAGCTGCTACTGCAGATCAGAAACCAGGGGGTTCAGGTCCACGGCGCCTTTTATGCCCTAGGGAAGAGTGGGTGGGGTTATTACCAAAAGTTGAAAGAATACAGCTTGGGAAGCTTCTGTTAGAGCCTGCGCAAGTGCAGTATATTCTACAAGTGTGAATTCACAAAGGACCACTCAAAGAAACACAGTTACAGGTAGGCAACCTGCCCTTACTCAAAGTAGAGCTAAGATTGGGAACAGTGGGAGCTTTGTATAAAATGACAGCATTACACAGGGTTTTTTTTTTTAAAAAAAACTCTTATTAAAAACGTGTTGTTTCCACTTGTTAAAATGCGCTCTCAGCTTTTTATACACAAATTCTAGGCAATGAAAAGATGCCCAGTTTAAAAGTCTGTGCTCCCAGGTTATATGCATTAGTAATATTTTGTGTACTATTTTGTGTGCTATTTTGTAAGCCGCCCTGAGTCCTTATGAGGGATGGTGGCAGGGTATAAATAAAGTTATCACCATCATCATCATCACCATCATCTCAAATTGTGAACATCCTCCAAACGCAAAATGCTACAAAGCATCGAATGCTGTAAGTATGCTTCCCTGAAGTCTTTTTTCTTCAAACGGAGCTCTGCTGACTGCTTTGTATTTTTAAACTGCACAGTACAAATTCATTAGCCTTAAAAGGATTTGATGCCTACCGTACTTTAGCTTTCTTTTAGCATATGCTATCTATTTTCATCTGGGTAACTTATTTTCTGTGGTATTAAGATAAGTATGTAATTAATAAAGAAGCCTCGGATAGTTTGAACTTAATTCAAATGATGGAGAGGGTTGCCATTTTTACCAAGTTCTTGGTATTCACTAGGTATTCTTTGGGAAAGAAAGAAAAGCAATTTGAAACATTCATGTTTGGGCTCCCTCATCTATGGATGAAATGATAGTCTCTGGACCCTTGTTGTCAGAGCTTTCTTAATCATTGTGGAGTTTAAGTGGACTCAAGTTGCAAACATGGTATGTGCCATACTTAATATTACAGTATGAGCCATATGGTTCCCTCTTGCTGGACTGCCAGACAGAAAGACAGATGAGTAAACACTGCAGATATCACTGGACTGCAACTCTCATCACCCCTAACTTTTGTTCATGTGGCTAAGGACCCTGGAAGTAGTGGTTGAACAACATTTGGTAGGTCACATATGTCCCATCTTACAAGAAGGACTGGAAGGAGAAGTGGAGCCATTTCTCTATGGGTGCATCTACACTTGTAAAATTAATGCAGTTTGACATCACTTAAACTGGCAGGGCTCAATGCTATGAAATTATGGGATTTGTAGTTTGATGAGGCACCAGTACTCTTGGACAGAGGAGTCTAAAGACCTAGTAAAACTTCTGCTCCTATGATTTCATAACACTGAGCCATGGCAATTAAAGTGGTGTCAGTGCATTAGCAATGATCAGGCCTTTATTCAGGGAGGTTGGATTCTTGTGCTCCAAATTATGTTAAAAATTAACATTAGATTGGCTGTTTTAGTGGAAGAAGGAGGTGGCAAAGAAGGGCCTCAGTTCTTGCCTTTCTGCCTCTGTCATCTCCTTCTCATCCAGTGGCAAAACCACCAACCCTGTGCTGTTCATTTCCTTCATTTATGAGGAAGAAATTTAGCTTCACCATGAAGTTGCTGCAGGATCTTCATGACAAAGATACGTTTCTTCCTCACAAGTGAGAAAAAGGAACAGTGCAGAGTTGGCAGTTTTTTTTCCTCCAAAAGAGACAACACATAAGCATCCCATTTTGCCTGGTTCTGCCACCAAACAGAGGAGCAGCAGGGTAAATCTGTCACCCTGTGTGCCACTCCCTCTCGGTGACGCTTCCCTCACATGTGGGAAGTAATGCCTGAGTGACAAGGATCCACCCTGGCTCCATTGAAGCCAGCACAACACGGGAGGCTCTCATGTTGGGAGGGAAGCTGGAAGTCCAGTGATGTTGTGGGATGGGCAGCGTGTATTACTTGGTTTACTTATCTGCCTATCTGTCACTTTACTGGTGGGGAAGCATCCTAGGACATTTCCCAAACCCCATCTGATGAGATCCTCAGAGACAAAGAAAAAGGCAGAGTGGTAGAAGCAAACTCTGAGGCACTTATTTTCTTTAGAAAAGGACTGCAACTTACCACCACATGGAGGAGGGGCAAAGAAATTGAGGCTAATTCACTTTGCTGCTTGTTCTGAGGGCATTCGTCTTAAGAAAATACTTTTTCTGGAATCATTTCTCCTCATATCCTTCAAGAAGATTAATTGATACAAATAATTCAAGTGCCTTCCTTCAAACAAAAATGGCAATGCGTAAAGCATTTTTTTTAAATCCTCCCAATCATTGGCAGTACATATGGGATTTACAGCCTAATCCTATAAACTATCTGAGGCAGCATCAGGGCAACGGATAATGCTAAATTGGAGTATGGGGTCATATCTCAGCAAGACTCTTTCAATGTGAGAGCCAAAACTTAAAAGTGAGGTTTAAAAGTAATATGTTGTGTTTATTGTTTCAATATTCTCAAAAGAGATCTACAACATGCCCTTGCTCTTGCTCCTAGACTCATATGATAATAATAATAATAATAATAATAATAATAATAATAATAATAATCTTTATTTATACCCCGACACCATCTCCCTGATGAGGACTCAGAGCGGCTTACATGGGGCCAAGCCCGAACAACATATTACATCAAAATAAAACCAAACTATGAACAAGCAACATCATCAAAAGGAAAAAAAATATGAATACAATAACAGAAACATCTTTGCCCAGCCCCAATACATCCTGGTACTAAAGGGCATCACTATAGTGCCAGTGCCTTCTTGCCATGGTGACTGAGACCTTTAAGTGGTAATTTGTGAGCTGGTGTACATTTTATAGCAAATGAAATGATGTGTGGGTATCCATTGACCGAAACTGCTGGTGGGAAGTGAAAATAATACATTCCAAAAACACACATTTGGACTATAATAGTTAGGGGGAAAATAGAACTTAAGCAAACTAACATAGCATCTGGACCATCACATTTGGTGCTGGTAGTTACCACACAATGCCATGTTTATTCTGTTACTGGTTTGCATCCCCCATGATTCTCTGGTCCCCCTTAATTATGGAAAAAACTTGTCAACAGCTACCAATCACACTACATTTTTATTACTTATAATAATGGACCTTGGTGCAATGGACCTTGGTGCAATGATGCATAAAACGGAGCGTACCTCCAAAAGCTACCTGAGGGCACGTCACTGTTGCATCTTCCACACTTTTTCTCTCCACAACATCATGACTCACCTCATTGTCTGTGGATACTGCAGAAAGAGAGAGAAAAGAGCAGCAGAGAAGGGCCTGGCAAAAGCCATTTGTTATGATCACATGCAATGTTTGTTTGTTGAATGGCAGTCTTTTTTTAAAGAAACTTTCATTCTAGACTTAAGTTGGAGATCAATAAATATTGTTCAGGTTGAATTTTCAGTACAGCTTATTAAATAGCTTTTACATTCCCATCATTTTATAGCATAATCTTTTTTACAAATTGAGTAAAAACATGTATTGAACCTTCACTCAGTCACAAAGTGAGAGGCTGGCCGTGGTTACACATGCACAGTTAAACATGCTTTTAGTCCCACTAAAATCAATGGCACTTTAATAATTATGCCCTGTGTTGCAGCTGCTGTTCGAAGAGCATAACACAGGGCCTAAGTAAATCTGATATTAATCCATCATTACTTCATGTAGATAGACAGATGTGGGGCGGAAAAAGAAAAATTAGCAGTTTCAGGAGAAGGTTGTATACCAGAGAGAAATGATAGGTTGGTAGACTTTTTGCACTCTGCCCCCCAGAAGAACCCAATCCAAATGTTCTTACTCAGAAACATCTAATGGTCTTCCAATAGACTATTAGAATTAAGTTGTGTAGTAGGAAGTGTTCCTCAATATATTTTGTTGAATGTCAAGACTAGAGGCCATCATGGAATTACGAAAGGTTATATAAAAATAAAAGGTATCACCAATGGTTTGTCATGGAATCTGTCCAAAACACATGTAAAAAAACATATGGTCTTTAAGAAGTAACTGTCACAGGGAATAGGTAAAATGCTCTCTATATGGTAGACTGTTTTGAAACTGCTACATTCTATCATTGTCACCCAAAGCCAAGAAAAAAAATACATTTTCCGACATGGGAATTTTCTGACATGGGAATTCCACTAAGGCCCATGAAGATATTTCAAGCTCTCATGGCATTATTATGATCCAACATTCCACATTGCAGGATATATATATATATATATATATATATATATATATATATATATCCACACATACACATATATAAACACACACACACACAAAGGTTAAAGTTCACAACAATGGCATATCTACTTTGGCCCTAAGAATGACATATAAAAATGACATATATTTCTTATATGTTTTAGAATTACGTATAAGAAATAAATGCTATTCCTATCTTTGATGAATTGGTTTATTCATTGATAAATCTTTCTCAGGATTCTGTTTCCTAGGGTGCCAGGGCATAGCCAAGTTCAACGACTGACACATTAAAAACAAATGTTCTTGAAAAAGATTTTGCCAATATACAGGGTGAGGCAGCATAAGTTCCTTTTTTAAAAACTTAATAAAACCCATTGTATGAATCAGAATTTTTTTTAATAATGTAGGCGCATACCTAAAGTTTTGTTTTACGTAGTTTTGAAGATCAAATTAGGTAGGTGACGTCCCCCATTCTCCATTCTCCATACACTGAGTAAACCGATTTCTGGCATTTGTCATGACTTTTGCCAGCATAGCAGGTGTTATGTTGGCAATTTCTTCCTGGATGTTGGTCTTCAAATCTTGTAGGGTCCTTGGATGGTTCACATAAACATGGGATTTTTAAAAAAAAAACCATAGAAAAAAATCACAAGGGGCCAAATCTGGAGAACAGGCCGGCCACTCCAAATCCGCTCGAAAAGTAGGCCTCAACGGCAAAAGCACGCATCTCACTGTTCCAACGCATGATGCCGACTGAACTGTGTCAGGACAAAACTTTATACTCCCGCCTCTCGAACGAAACCACTAGCACTCCACTACGTCTTCAACCGACCGAATGGTGCGCATTTTAAAAAAGGAAGTTATGCTGCCTCACCCTGTATATCTTGTTTTGTGAGTGTTGGTACAAAACTAACACAAATCTTTATGCCAGTGATTCTTAGCAACCATTTGGCTAATTGCTAGCTATTTATTTATTCATTTATTTAAAACTTTTATATCCCGATCTTCTCTACCTCCGTAGAGGGACTCAGACTGGCTAGAGGGACTCAGACTATGGTTATTTTCTTACCTGAGTATCTCTCACAATAGTATGGGCCACTTTTATTTCAGCTGTATGGTATTGTGAAAAAAGGAAGACAGATTCCTCGTGGTCTTTGAAGTTAAAGTGTCACAGAACAGACAATTTTGCAAACTGCCTCTCTCAGGGTGCATTGGGTTCTCATGATAGCTTGAAGAAATAGGCTTTATTTCTCAGATGATTGTCATAGGCTTCTTTTCTAGCTGACACAACATCCATTTTGGGGTTGTTGTGGGTTGTTGTTTTTTACTCCCATTACCATACTGCTGTAATTTAAACTGGTATAGTTGAAGTCAGGCATGTAGCCGGGGGGGGGGGGGGGGCTTGAGGGTCTTCAGCCCCCCCCCCCCGAAATTCTCATGGTGGTTCACGAAAAGGCCTTACTGGTGCATTATTTAAACTGTTATGTTTATTCATATCATGATCTGATCACCATACTCAATATATCCCATATGCATGGGGGTATTGGGGTAATGATACAAAAAGTTTGCTAGGCTAGACCCTCTTTGACTCTGACTCAGCCCCCCCCCCCCCGGAAACCCCCCCTGAAAAAAAATCAGCCCCCCCCCCCAAAAAAAAACGAAATCCTGGCTACAGGCCTGGTTGAAGTATATAACTATTTCAGTTTATGATTCCAATTTGAAGGGATAATTTAGCAGAGATTCATGGAAATGGATTGTATGGGGGAAACTCATATGGATTCAGCTTTCATCTAGGTGTGTAATAATTTTCCATTCTCCAAACCACTAACCCATATTTGTGCAATTTTGTCAGAAATTCCAATGTTTAACCGAAAGAGCACTTGGGAGCTTAGCATCCATCACTGACATTAATTCTTGTTTCACACTGAGCAGCCTTTAGATTTTAATGGTATACTTGTAGTAAACATGGTATTGTGAAAAGAAAGAAACCTCCTAAATCATTTGGGAACTTAGACAGCTGCCTTTTTGCATTGGTACACATAATTTAGGATTTCCTGCCTTTATGGGCATATAGTTTTTTCTGATCCCTAAATTCTCAAATAGTCCTACTGAATCAATCCAGTTCATGTAAGTATTGATTTACCACTCAGCAATTGATGTAATGGATCTATTCTAATTTTGGCCAACAATTGGTCTTTAGGCGCAGGTTTTCTAATAGCATGCTAGGAACTGAAGTTGGAACTCTAAGGAAATGATGTGCTCCAACACTATGACACTTTTTCACACTATACTCTGTTGCTCCACAATCAACTAGTGGATCCACCAAGGGAGGACTGCAAAGTGACTTCATGTAAGAGGCTCTTCCATTGTGGAAGTGTCATCTGCCTGAATAGTGCATATTCTCCAACATTTAACTGCTTAAAATGAGGATATGGCTAAGAAATTAATTCAATACCCAATAGAAGATCCATCTCTTCTAGCAGGCGTACCAGGTCAACTTTGAATCATGAGTTTTGAATTTGCATTCTATTGTCACTATATGTTGGTTTTTGTACCCTGTGTTTTATAATGGTGTGTTTTGATCTATGTATTTTATTGTATTTATTTTATGTTCATATGTTTTGACTTTGTTGTACCCTGCCTCATACCATTAGAAGAGACAGGTAACAAATAAATTATTATTATTATTATTATTATTATTATTATTATTATTATTTGAAACACAACAAGATTAGCAAACAAGATCACTATGCTGGTTGATGTATTGGATCACACGTTGGACACTTCCCAAGTGTCTAGGACTATGTGATGTATCGATGAATAATGCGTGCAGATCTCAGTAGGGTGGCCTTTTACAGCTGACAGATGGTAATTTTGTCAGCACCAATTGTGTTTAAGTGCAGGCCAAGGTCTTTAGGCACTGCACCCAGTGCTGATCATGACTGGGACCACCTTGACTGGCTTGTGCCAGAGTCTTTGCAGTTTGATCTTTAAATCCTCGTATTGTGTCAGCTTTTCCAGTTGCTTCTCATCATCATCATTAGTTTTCAAGACATTTTAATATGGTTTATTTCAATAAGGTTTTTAAAAATAAAATGCTTATAGCTATGTTCATTGTATACATCAACATTCATGGAACTAGTTAAAAAATACCTCTATAAGGACCAAAATTCTCTTTGAAGGCTTTTGAAGCATGCCTGTCTTCCTCTGGAAGGATGCTCCATTTTCCCTGCTATATGGAAGAGAGAAAAACAAGATCCTCACAAAGCTAGGCAGAGGCTCCAATATCTCAAGAAAAACATGGGACTGCATACTTCAGCAGTTTATCTGTCAGGATCCATTTGGGTTTTGGTTGTTTGTTTGCTCATTTGTTTTGTTGTTGTTTTCTAAAAGACACTATGAAACAACATAAGGAATATATTGGATATTTTGGGAATATTTCAAAAAACAATAAAAAACAAGCAGCTTTAATATTTTAAAATGCAGAAAAGTCTTTGATAGACTGAAAACATTGAAAGACTGGAAACTTTTTGTTCACTTATTTGCACAAGGAAATGAAGGACTTGCCAATTTTGAGCTTTGAAGAATTATTTGAGGGGATTATTCTAAACATTGGGAGGCACAGAGGGCTAAGCTTATGTTGTTTTCTTTTGGTTGGGTAAGGATAAATGGGTGGATATCTACTTTTTCTTTTTTTCTTCTTTCTTTTTGTTTTATTTATTTTTTTCTTTTGGGGGGTTTCTACTCTATATTTCCTTTCTTGGTTGGCTTTTTTAACTTTTAATGTAACTTTTAAAACTGTTTTTAATAAACTTTGAACATGAGAAATTCATCAAATAGATTCTTATGAAACATGTTTGGGATTTGGGAGGTGGGACACTGTTTGCTCATAATCTTAAGTAGATAAATAACCACCAGAAAATGTGCAAACAAACAACAGAAGCATTTTTTGCACTAGATCATCATGTAAGAAATTCTGCCCTCCTGAGGATTTTTGGGTCATTATAAGGAGATTTTATAGATAGAAGTGACCCACCAGCGAGGAGAAGAATGGAGATAGCAATGAGAAAAAGTTTCATTGTATTTTTGAAGAACAAGTAGAATCAAATTTTTACAGTATTCCCTCGCCTACGAAAAGGAGAACTCCAGCCAGCCATGTCTTAATGTAGGAATATTCCAGTACATTCACTACCACTGTCTAATTGTTGATTTTTTTGTCCAAGTAGATATTCTTGTGCCGAATGTGCCCAATCTTTGCTCAATTGTATGAAACTAAAGGAAAGGTGCCTCAAAGATTATAATTTAATTTTTTAAAAATTAATACTACATCTGTAACTCTCTGGTTACTCTAAGAACTTTTGGGGACAACTTCCAAAGTAAGCGAGGAGGAGGAAACTGAGACATTAGCAGCTGACACAGTAGGGTGACAGATAATTCTTTGATACAATTCCTGCCAAATTGGTACATTTAGCAAGTATGCAATTAGGTGTTAACAACAAATTTGAGAACTAAGGCCCCTTCTACATTGCTATATAAAATCTGAATTATCTGCTTTGAACTGGATTGTCTGGCAGTGTAGACAATTTCAGAGCAGACAAGGTGGATTATCTGCTTTGATAATATGGATTATATGGCAGTGTAGAAGGGGCCTAAATATGTAGGCTGGTATAGTAGAAGAACCCAATTGTGAAATAGCATAGGGAATACAAACAACGTTGGTCCCTGATTCCAAAACTGCCTCCAAGCTGCCCGCACTACTCCACCCAACAACAGTTCTCAGTGTGTAGAGTAAGTTTACAAGAGGCATAGATGGGACTTCTGGGGTAAATAAGCCTTCCCTGCTAGAAAGAAGATACCCTTCCCTCCATCTTGAAGTCCTTCAGCCGGAATTGGTGGCACTGGTTTGGAATACTCTTACAGAAATATTTATTTAGCTGGATGGCAGAGGCATTTGTATACTGCCATCCTACAAATGCCTGCACAAAATCTACCTTAGGAAGAAAAATCAATATTCAAGGTCCATTTTCTATAGCTGGCTGCTAATCCGGTAGGAAAGCATTGACCTATGTCTAATTACGTTCCCCCCCCCCCCCTTTTCCAAAGCAGCTGGAAAAGCCATTACACCTGATGGCAATCAAAGAGAAGCAGCGGTGCTGATCCTACTAACATGGAGAAAAATCTTTCATTAAATGATTTAACTGGGTAAGAACTAAAAATTGCTTCTCTATCAAAATAATTGCATGGTAGGATTTTAATTAAAGTGAATTAATATGGTATTTTCATTGATAATGCAATAAAAGAAAAAAAATCATGTGAAGGGGATTTAAAAGAGGAAAATACCTCTTGATTCTCTCTTTGCCTGAATAATTCTCATTTTTCTTCCATAAACCTTGTGTTATTCAATGTAAACAGCTGATTAAAATCCGATAAAGAATTAACAGATGAATAGGCTTACATAACTAATCTGAAATCCATCTTCTCTGTTGTAATTTTTTTCCCAGTATTTCGTTGTGTTTTTCTTTGCTGTTGACATTGTTAACACAAAGATTTCAGTCTGTACACACTTACTTGTGTAACAGCTTTGAGACTGATAGAAAGCAGTTGGTAGCATAAGCTTTTGTAGATTTCAGTCTACTTGATCAGATGCATGAAGCGAAGTGCCTAGGAACAGACCTTTATAGCCAGCATTGATGAGCTGAAAATTGTGTATATAATCAGCGTTTTCTCTTTACAATCTTCTTTCGTAGTTTTTTTTATTTTTGTTTTTTTTTTCAAGAACTACTATTCTGTGATCCAAGGTGGAATGCTCAGAAAGGCTGAAGTGCACACAAGCAGATTTCCTGTTGTCGTCTCTCCTCGCCCTCATGGTGTCTTTAGATTTGCCCTCCTAAACCCTGTTTCTCTTTGGGGTCACTTGCCTACCATGCTGGTGCCCACTGTGTAAATTCAAGCTCTGTGTCCTTTCGGAAATATGAGGAAAAAATGAATGGTCGGAGAGAGTTCTCATGAGAATTGCTTTCCTCTCATGCTTCAATATAGCCACCTGTGTGTCTATGGCTCCACCTGTTTACATCCCTTACCAGATGTTTCAGGATTTTTAAAATGAGGATAAACGTACTACAAGGAAGTCTCATTTTATGGGGAGCACTGGGATATACAGTGCTTCATAGCAGTGTATTTTTTACCCAATATCAGATTTTATGCAAACTTTTTTATCATGTGTTTTTCATGCAATCTTGCAATCAAGTGTGCATTTTTGACTGCATTTTCTAGCCCCCCTCCCCTTTATCCCACTTTCTTCCAGGTTTTGTGTAGATGGAGCCTTGGACCAAGGGTTAATCTATTATAGAGCAGATTAAAGACAGGAAATGGTAGAACCCCAGTTGTAGTCACATACAACTTCCAATTGAGGCAACCAATTCTGAATAATATTGCTGCTCTCTTAAGGGCTCTTGGTGGCAGGCCTTGCCTACTGACAGCTTCCCAATCTCAACAGTTACTACTTATCTACAGGAGGACACACAACATAGGCCCCTTCTACACTGCCATATAATCCAGATTATCAAAGCAGTGTAGGAGGGGCCATAGATGAACGACCTTGCCACAAACTCAGATGCTAACTTTGGCCACACATATACTCAGAAAATGGCATCACAGGATCAAATCACATCACCCCACAATATTATTACTTTTACTTAGGCAATCCTTCGTTGTCCGAATAGGACAGTCTTCCAGGATCAGTGTATTGGCAGTGGGTCCATAGGTGACTGTGGATCCCTCTTCTTGATCTGCATCTTCTCCCGCAGTGAAGACATTGTTTTCCAGGTGGAAGGTGGTCTTGGTCGGGGCTTGATGTGCCTTTCTCTTGGCACATTTCTCTCCTTCTCCCTCCATTCCTGCCTCTTCAAATTCTACAACACTGCTGGTCATAGCTGACCGACAGCTGGAGTGCTCAAGGGCCAGGGCTTCCCAGTTCTCAGTGTCTATGCCAGAGTTTTTAAGGCTGGCTTTGAGCCCATCTTTAAATCTCTTTTCCTGCCCTCCAACATTCTGTTTTCCATTTTCACAATATTATAGGCATAAGGTGATACATGCCATCCTGGCTCAGCAATGTTCTTCAGCAGTCTACACTGGGTAAAAAGGCCAGTCTCCAAACCAAAGGATAAATGGACATAAATCAGGAATAGGAATCTACAATAGCCAATTGCAGAACAATTCAATGTTCCTGAATATTACACCTTGGATCTCAAAATAGCAGTCTTTAAATTAAAAAAAACCTTTCAAAACATTGGAAAGAATAAAAGGAAACTCTAGTCAATCAACAGTGGTTTAAATTGGGACAATAATTTCTAAGTACACAACACATATAAGCACTCCGGTCTCATGAGGTTTCTCTTATTCAGTTCATCACATCTCTTTTCTGGTTCCCAGCCTGCATCACACAATGTTCCAATAATTTCCTCCAACATTCACATGGTTGTCTACTCGCCTTAGCTTTAGGCAACATATTTCTTCTTGCATTTATCTCCTAATGGCCATTGTTAAAACTGTACTTGTTCCTTTGTCATTATATCCACAAGTTTTGAATTGATATTGCTGTTCACACAACCTGCTCTTAGTCACTTCATTAAATGCATCTGACAGAGTACACTTAAATCTGCAAACATCTATGGTACCAATTTCTTTTGTTCAGCCTCAAAGGTGGTACATAATTCCTTTGCTTACTGATCCAGCCAGACATGACTATGTCTGAACATTTACTCTGTATAAGTATATCTGAAAAGTATGCCTTACCAAGTAAATATGCATTGGATTGTGTTCTATGTATTATAAGTGTTGTTGCTGTTGTAGTAAACATTTATATCCCATGTTTCCTCTGGTGATCTCAAAATGGCATGTATGATTTTTTGTTTCACAACTTTGCCCTCACAATAATCCAGGGAGTTAGGGTAGGTCAGAGACTACCTAGTCTGAAGTCACCCAATAAATTGCATGGTATAGTGGGAACTCAAATCTGTATCTCGCAAATCTTCAGCCAACACTCCTAACTGATACACCATATTAATTCCCTAATCACAGGCAATCATTTATGTCTACCCATTATATGGCAATGCAATGTATTTTTCCAGTGCTTAGAAGTACAAGATACACCTGGAGCTATACTGTATATCAGCACTGTAGTTGAATTGAAAACTGGAGGCAGCATCGGTATAATTGTTGTATAGAAGAGGGAATTTCAGCAGGAGCTGGATGTCATGCAAACAGATAAAATGCAGTGCTTCCTGGAATTTTCTGTCCTACACAACCATTTAAGGTGCAAGAGCAGTCTCAAGTTTTCATTCTAGCAACCCTAGAGGACTGCTTCTTGCAATGCAGAGCTCATTGGCTGGACTGGGGAATTTCTCAAACTTTATTCCTGAATATATTTAGAACTCATTTTAACTTGTTCGCTGCCATTCCTTTGATCTAAATGTAATCTGGTCCTCCTATCTAAGTCAATATTCTGTTGGCAGCACTGCCTACTTAAAATACAATCTTCTTTTCCCTGAGTCAGCAGTACTTAAGCTTTCTCTGACTAGTCATTTTTAGATGGAAACTTCAAAAGATTATTAAGATAGTTCTTTACCCACCTGAGTTTACGACACCATGTGCTTCAAAGGTTTTTCTGTACCTGGATAAAGAAATAAATGTGGCTCAGGTTTTCTGGCCTTTTGACTGCTTGACTGACCAGTTTCCATGGACCCCTAGTATTGACAACCTGTCTAGCTCAGATGCACAGATCCCTTTGATTTCTAGAAATAATAAAGGTAAAGATGTAGATTGCCCATGACCCAACTATGACATAATGTAAGGGCCTTTTTTATCCCAAAGTGACATGAAGCAAGTTTCTAAGAAACTACATCATTATGATACATTGACGTCAAGGTAATTTAAATTGAGAGTAGGTCAGGACTTGGAAATTTGTGACCTTCCCTATATTAGTTAATTCAAACGCCCATAAGCATCCCAGTAGTCAAGGATGGAGAGGTGTGTTGAATGGAATCCCTATGTCACACTTGGCTCACTCTTGTTTAAGACGTCAGCTGAACTGGGCCCAAGTGGTTGAATGCACTGCAAAACTGGAGGGTTACAAGTGAGTAACTCTTTCCACCTCTTTCCACCTTTTCACATGGCCATGCCATTGCAGCGCTAAAGGGAAGGCATGTATGGCAGCTTGTGATGCCTCACGTGCCCTCCCTCCACCCCACACGGTGCGGATTGGATAACATTGGCACCCTTTCCCTGCCGCCCTTTCTGACATCACATGGCAAAAGGGGGAGGAAAAAGCGGGTAGCTCCAATGAAGCTACCCAAACAACACTTTCCTCCCCACAGCGGTGGAGGAAGCACCTTTTGGCGCTTCTACCCCGCTTTCGGAGAATTGAAGGTGTGGCCTGCCGTGCATCACAGCAGGCCCCGTCCAAGCCACGCATAAAAGCAGCAAAACAGGGCAAAAATGCCTCATGTGAAGAGCTTTTTTTTTTTTCTTATGCACGCTGTATGCCCAATTTCCCCTCAATGTCAGATCTGTACATCACTGTTACACTATATCTGGTGATATTGCTGATTTGTGGTGCCATTGTTTGGTGGTGCCTTTGGACATTGATGGAAGGACCTCATTACAATGTGAAACTATAAAGCAGGTTATACAACCACAACTATTGTTGTAACTACTTTACTAACAAAGTAAGTGATACAGTCTTCAGAAGAAAGTACGGTATAACCATATTGAAAGATCCCATGCTATATATGATGTGATTAAAATTTGGAGTCTATTTTTGGAACTACTTCTCACAGCTGTGCTAGTAGAAACTAATATCATATAATCATCTGTTTCTATGATCACAGGTTAGTGTAATGTTTGTTATCTCGTTTCTTTTTAACTGGAAGCTTTGATAGCATATTTAATAAGACGCATGCTTTGGTCTGAATAATCACAGGGGAATCTCAAATATCTGATGTTTTAAATTGGATTAAATTAGTTGATTAGTGAAGTAGGTTCTTTCTGGAGCAGATAAGCCATGGTCTCCCAAAGCAATTTAAGTAAGTGCAAAATTTCATTTCTGAAGTCAGGAAACACAGGCCGATTTTTGCATGTATACATTTGTCAGCCTACAGTAACCAATCCTTTCTAGAAAGAAATGAAATATACTTTAAAGCAGTGGTTCTCAACCTGTGGGTGCTCAGATGTTTTGGCCTTCAACTCCCAGAAATCCTAACAGCTGGTAAATGGGCTGGGATTTCTGGGAGTTGTAGGCCAAAACACCTGGGGACCCACAGGTTGAGAACCACTGCTTTAAAGTATTGTGAAGCTCATGCAATAAACTGCAACTCAGGAATTCAACTAGGAGTACACAGAGCAACAATGATGGAATGAAATCATACAATGGTTTAGTGATGCAGAAGAATAAATATGTTGTATAGCATAAAGGTGATTTGCAGGGAAGACATTTATATGATATAATGTCAAAGAGTGAATTTAAACTATTCATTTTAAAAGAAGTGATTGGTCTCACAGGCTGCAGTCTTCAAGTCAGCAATACACCGACTGAGGAGCTGTAGGAATCAGTGTAAAGAGCTGATCCATTAGTTGAGTTGAATTCTGTTAGTGAAATGTGATTGAACATGTTTTTAAAAATGTGTGACTATGTGAGTTGTACAAATAGCTATGTGCCTACAGAGTGACATAACTTAAGATAGACAGTTTTTACTGCCTACTTTGTTGCCTTCTTAACTATAGAGATTCTCAGACTTCACTTCTTCCTGCACACCTCTTTCTCTCTCTTTCTCTCACCTCTTTCTCTCTCTTGACTTTATCTTTCTTTCTCCCTTTAGCATTCAGTGCTCCAAATACTAGCTCCTACACAGGCTAGGAAGAAGAATTTTCTCCCCAGTAAGTTTTATTGGCATATTATAGATCACATGTGTCTGAACAATCCGGATGAATTCAGCCCGCCGCATCATTTCTGTGGCCCACAAGACTTTCAATGCCAGGCCAACATAGTTACATTTATACAGTCTTACAATTACAAATGGGTCTTTGAATGCAATAATAAAGCAGAGCTAAGCACTGGTGACTGAAGCACTTAAGAATGAAATATCCGCCACCACCCATCTTGGTTAGTTTAGGGCTCTTTGCAGTCATAGCAATGCTGCCATGATCATTTATTTATTTATTTATTTATTTATTTATTTATTTATTCATTCGTTCATTCATTCATTTCTATCCCGACCTTCTTCCCACAAGGGGACTCAGGGAGGCCTCAAAAACAATTTCAATAAATCTGAAGCAGCCTTGCAAAATTATTTATTCTAAATACATGACGTATCTTCATGTGTGAATACAAAGCAGCTGATTACATAAAGAAACCATATAATATATAGAATAAATACATGGAAAATCTCAAAATGTGTATTGTGGATTATCACAAATGAAGACAAGAGAATAATACTGCATCAAGGAATTATATAAAGCTTTTATTATTTGATATCAATAACAAAAATTTCTTTGCTTCAACAGCATTACTGTCTATCTCAAAAATAATGTCCAAAAATGTGTACAACAATAATTCTAAATAAATGTTATTTTATACTGAACAATTATGTAGCATAAAAAATTAAAACGAATAGGAAAAAGGAAAATCCAAAAAAATTGACCCTTTACATTCGGTTTAACTTGAATGAGGACTAATTTCCACAGTTCTTCAGCAATAGTTTGGGTATGTGGTATGGCTTGTGCCACATATTAGCTCTTCAGAAGGTCTGTCACTTATATTATACATAAGTATGGGAAATTGTGTAAATTCAACTGCAAATCCCAGCTGGAATAAACTCACTGAATTAATAGCTGAATAGTAAATCAGCGCTAGCTTTGCTTTGATGAATCTACTCTAACAAAGAATAGGAATGAGATTTAGGCCTAAATATTAGTCATATCAAAATCAAGTTAATTTAGCCAATATTTCAATAGAAAATTAGTACAATTCGCTTAGTGAAGTTCAGACCCTATGTCAGGATCATTTGTACTGAAGCCTTCATACATTTTATTTTGTTATTTAATGTATGTCCCACCACTTTCCCAAATTTATGAATATTATAACTAAAATCAACAAATAACAGCAAACCCCTGCACATGTGTATATAGGAAAAATCAGTACATTCAGACAGAAGTTTGCATTCTGTTTTCACTGCAGCAGGTCTCACTGCTAAAGAGTCCAGTCACTTTTGCTTTGGTCTCAATTCACCTCATGGATGGGATGCATATCAGCTGAAGTTGGAGGCACTAAAATTACAAAAGCAAAGAAGAAAATATGCTTCCTTTGCTTCATAGTAGCAACTGTGGCCTCTGCAGTGGTATTAGAGGAATGTGGAAATAGCATATATGCAAATACATATGTGTGAGCTTGGATTCATATAAGGGATAAGAGAGGAAGTGTATTATACCTTTTCCACCCTAGATGAAAGATAAGTTGTTAGGAAAGTGAAAATGTGATCATAAAAATATCTTGAGAGGGGAAAATGAAACAGTCTCACCCTCACCTGCTGTTTCCTAAGTCCAGTGGTTCTTTGGCCCTCCAGGTGTTTAGGACTTCAGCTTACAGAATATCTGGCTATTGGCTGTGCCAGCAGGGACTTCTGGAGGATGAAAGTCTGTGAAGCACTGCTTTAGTCAAACTTCCAAAGTTTCTTTTGTTTATGATGGCTTGTATGTCTATGTTGTATAATGTTCCTATTAACCATTTTCAAAACAACATTATAGTTTCCCATTCATATTTTCTAAAATATACAAACTGAATACAGCAGGCCTTACTGTAGACTAACTGTAGATAGGGATCGGCCTGCTAAATCATAGTTTGTATTTGTCAGAATCACTATACAAAAGGAACACATCCATCTATTTTTCTGATGGCAGATATTCTTTTATATAGCCTCCATTCCACTTCATTTCTGTATCTTGAACAAGCAAATAATAGCAGGTCTCTGTGGGTTGTCTACCCAGATGACAGAGCACATGCATCACAAAAAATGTGAATCTGGTCCACAGCTGGCTTCTACTGTTCTGAAGCAGCAGTAGCTCAGGAAGAGTTTGGAACTGTTAAAACGAGGAAGTGATTTCAGTGCAGAATTTCAGAGGAACCGCTACCAAAGCCGGCAGGACTCAGGGCCTCGGTTCATTGTAGTATTCTCTGGACAGTTGAAAGCTTTTCGGAATTCCTCAAAGTTACTCATGGCACCAATAACTCTGAAAGGAGTGGGAGGAAAGAGAGAAAATATTTTAATAAAATATAATGAAGTGTCACAGATTCTTTTTCAAAAACAGTTGTGACCTTTCTTTGTTCTAAACAAGCATATGTGTCCATGTCTTATTGTCAAGTAGAATGGAACTCACTTCTGGACATGTAACAGGATTGTTGAATTCTTCCTCAAGACATTTAAATGTATGTGGTGTATTTAATGTAAAGTTTATTTAAGGATGGGCTATATAAATTTAAACAGCAGTTTAGGAGTCAGCAGGATGAGGTGGTTTGGATGTTGAACTATGATTCCAGGGTTCAAATCTCCACTCAACCATGAAGACCCACCAGGTGATCTTGGGCAAAAAAACACAATTTCATACTAAAAGGGAAACTTGGGCTAACACACTCTGAACAAACATTGCCAAGAACATCCTGTGATGGGTTTGCATTAGGGTCATCATAAGTTAGAAATTATTTGAAGGCACCCAACAAGAGCAAAACAACCTTTCCTTTTTCTGGGGGAGAGGAATGGAGTTTCCCTGCTAAGCAATGAAGACAGCTTTCTCCCTTTCTCTTCACCTCCATGTCTCCAATCTAGATTGCTGTCCTAGCACTGTCAATAGCAACAGCCCTTACCCCTGCACCTTGGGCTATGGGGTAAAGTAGGTGCCCATGGGCTGTGGGTTGTTTATCTTAGTGTAACTTTTCACTAACCATCCAGGACCATGTTACTTCAAATCTATCAACACAAAAAATTCCTTCCCTATCCTGTTCTCTTTATTTCTGAATGTAAAACTGTTTAAATTTTAAAACATTTGATTACCTATGGCAGAAAAATCAAAATAATATTGCACAAAATCTTCCCTTAGAATGAAGGAAGTCTATGCAAGAAGAGCAAAACCTATTAAAGTCCAACTGATAATGTAGTTCATTCCAAAGGGTTTGTTTGCCAATCACTTTTGGAACCTCAGCACTGCAAGGATTTCTGGAGGTGGGTGGAAAGCCATTTGCTGCTGCTTCAATTTTGGTGCTGCTTCAACTTTGCCAACTAACTCTAGCAGCCAACCAGTGCATAAGATTTTAGAGCTTTTCAGCAAAGGAACTCACTACCATTCTGCCCCTTCTACAGAATTGCAAAATGTAGTGGAACAGTGATCTTCTTTGCCAACTAACTTTGGCAGCCATCTAGTGTGTAGGATTCAAGAGCTGGTTGGCAAATGGGCTCACTGTTCTTCCTCTTCTCCCAAAGTTGCAGGAGGAGCCAGAGCAGCAGTGATCTCTTTTGCCAGCCAACCAGCTCTGCTAGCCTAGGCTTCCAGAATTGGTTGTCTCCCCTCCCCCCTCCCCCAATACAGCTTCAGGAGAGGTGGAGGAGAAGCAATTCCACACTCACTGGCTCCAGAAGGAAGCCATGAGATACCCCCCCCCCCCCCGAGTTATTGCATTTCTTCTATTTTTGCAAGGTTCTTTCACTCCTAATCTCTGCCAATGTGGAAGGCCAACTGTAGTTTATTTCTACCCAATTTTTTTGCCTCTGTGGGAACTGCAGTACTGCTGTATCAAATGGTAGATGGGAAGGGGTTGTAGAGAAGTAAGGGAGACACTAGCAAGGATTAACATCCTTGAAAATACCGTCTTATGTTAAGGACCATCTTAAAAGAAGTTGTACATTTTCAGTATGTAATAAAAATGATTTAAAATGTAAAAACCTTTAGCTTTCTGAACAATAGTGCTTGAGGCGCTTTGCTTCAGATTGCTTTGTAAAATGGCCACCTCTGTCTGTCTGCTTTCCGCAGGGCATGTAAGACATACCTGTTTCGACAGGCTTTTAATGTTTGATATTATTGTTTTTAAATTGTTTAAATTTTTTTTTAATTTTGTTAGATTTTAGCTATTCTTGTAAGCCGCTCCGAGCCCCAGGGGAGTGGCGGCATATACGTTTAAATAATAAATAAATAAATAAATATTTAACTTCAAATACTTCTACTCATTCTGTACTTGTAGAGGAAGTTTGTAATCTGCCATAATTTGTATATGATACAAAATAACGGATTTAACATGGAGGGAGTCCAACTCCTGTATCATCTAGAATACCTTGGTTATGTAAGCCAGATAAGACACAACTGAAGTGTCTTCCCTTCAGCAGCCATTATTATATACACTTTCATTAATCTCTTTCCTAAAGTAAATAACACAAATCTTGTCAATCACCTTTGGTACTACTCTTCATGCATTCTACTTAATTATGCTTGCTACCCCTTGACTTCAGATCTGCAGTCTCATATTCTAGATGAGGTGATCAGGACTGAGCATAATAGTCTTGATGAGGGCACAGGATTAATGGGTATAATTGTGTTATAATCCCCCCTGTATTATTTTTCATCCCAGCTTTTTATGCATTCTGATATTCTGCCTTACTCATGGTCTGCAGCAGCATATTAAATAGTGATCTTAGTATTACTGCCTTTTCCTTGGGTTGGCATTTTGTACCATATTACCTTTATAATAATTATTTCTCTGTGTGTCATATTAATTTACAATGTATGTGGATTGGAGGGCGCTTTAACGAGCTGCCCATTTAACTTGTTTGGTCTGATAGCTCTTATGCTTTTCAGTTTCTTGCTTGAGTTCTCCATTTATAAAAAATAATAATAACCTTGCACCATAATTGAACTGTGCTGCCTTACTGCCAAACTCTTCCTTTGGAAGAATAACTTGTTAAATGAAATTGCATTTTCAGAGCCCCAAAGGTTCCATATCCCTAGCCTTTTTGTCTTCATTCTGCAGAATGTGTACAATTGAGAAGTTGATTTCAAGTAGACCATAAGGACAAAAGAGAATTCTTTTCACATTTCTGCTGGATGAAATAATACAATCCTGTGGTACAATTACACTTCTAAGATTACAGTCCACAGGGCTGGCCCTACTTGTAGGCAGAGGAAAGACAATGGCTGATAGAGGATGGTGAAGTCCCTCCTATATATTGACAGAAACACCAGCTGTTACAATATAAAGCTGTCTAGCTGCTGTCTCACTCTCCATCTCAACTATAAAGATTAAAGAGGGGAATGGCTACTGGGTAAGTGAGCAGGCAAAAATGCAGCTATCTTGCAATGCACCCAGTAGGCACTAGGAATGTGCATGTGATACATTGCTTATGTAGTGCACTGGCACTAATATTGCTTCATCATAGCCTTTCTTTAAATGACCAGAAAACAGGCATCAGGCTGAGATGTGAGTAAGTAGGGTACTGTAAGACAGAACTTTATGTTTCACAAGGATTGCCCTGACCAGATAGCTTGCTGCCTTCAGTTACAGTGGAACAGACTATGTCATTGCTAAGATGCTGACCTAAGATCTGTGTAACTGTTAGTCAAGTGAGAAAGGCAACCAGCAAGTGTTTAGTTCAATTCTTAAGCATTTGTCCCCAATAAGTATCACAGGCAAACCTATGTGTATGTGTGTGCATGCACACACACACACATACACACACACAAAGAGAGAGAGAGATTCCAATTATTTTTTTCTTACTATATTTATGTAGATCCAGCAATTCTCAAGGGGACTAGAATAAAATCTAATACAAAAAGCTACAAAATCAAACCAAATAAATGGTAAAATATATACACAAATTTACTTGAGTCTAATGCGCCATCAAATCTAATGCACACCTTAATTTGCAAAATCCTGAAACCAAAAGAAGTATTTGCTGGCAAATGTAATGTGCAGTGGCAAAAAATGCACTCTTTGTAATTTGGCCAAAAAAAGACGTGCATTACAGTGGCTGCATGCTTACAACGCCTTCCTTAAAAATGAAAGTGCTAGAAGCAGTGTAATTGATTGATTAGTGGAACATGGAATAATGGATAACCAGACTGGATTCTGATTCTATTGATGAGACCTGACGGATTTGTTATATTGATGTATTGCTGTATTGATGTTTACTGTTTAATTAATTTGTTAGGTTATTGCTTTTAAATGCCCAATGATTTTGTACTGTGTATACTGAAACTGTTGCTGTTAACCGCTCTGAGTCGCCTAAGGGCTGAGAAGAGCGGTATACAAATGAAATAAATAAATAAATAAATAGAACACCAAAACTTCCAGCAACAGAAAGGAAAACCTTGGAGTTAAAGTAGAGTGATTCCACTTTAACTGCTATGGCTCAATGCAATGGGGTCATGGGGACTGTAGTTTTGGACTGTGGGAGCTGCCAAAGAATGCTGATGCCTTACCAAACTACAAATCCTGGCATTTCATAGCATAACATACAGCCACAGCAATTAAATTAGAGATGAAGTCCCTCAAATAGGAGCTCCAGGTGCAGCTCCTGAAGCAGCTTCCCCTTTTGTTTTAGCTCAGCAGTAAGATTAACATATTAGGCAAATCTAATGCACACATTAATTTCAGGAAGGGAATTTAGTCAAAAAAGGTGAAGATTAGATTCTCTACAGGTACTTTTTTACCCGTAGAGAGAGAATTAAACTAAAAAAACGTATCTGATTTCTAGACATGCAAAAAGGGAAGAGGGTACAGTTACGACATGTACCCTCTTTCCTGACAAATATTGTACCCGCATGCCATTCAGGAAGCATACTTGAATGGGTTTGTGAATGTATCAGAACATTCCCACCTCCTGCTCACTCTGTAGTCCCTCCTTTGTACCCACTACAGGCCAAATGTATGTCCTGTGGATTGAGAAAACTATGGACATGATTGAAGTACAAAATGGTGTGGAAAGAAAGAAAACAGAGAACTATATGGAAATACAAGAGAAGAATCAAAGAACTGCAATCTTTTATGCGAAGACAGGAACAACTTAAGAGTTAATTACTTTTACTTTTACATTTTCTATTAAGTGTAAGTTTATAAAAGTACAACTGGGAGAAGAGAAAAAACACCTTAAAGTACCTAAATTGAGGAGGACTATGAGCTCCAGTGTAGATTTGCTCTCTTGCTGCTTCTGGTCTAAAGGAGTTACATCTTACCTAAAACAAAAGAAAATTGATAATTGAAGTTGTGTCTACAATCTCAGATGCATAAAAAAATCCTTATAAATTGAGTGCAAGTACAAGAGCCAAAAAAAGCTTATTTGATTTCGGCAAATATGCTGAAATCACTAAGTTGTGGTAAGAAAATTTTAGATGGACCCTCTGATGTATAGGCAGTCCCCAAATTATGAACACGGTTCTGTAGGTTTTGTTCTTAAGTTGAATTTTTATGTAAGTCAAAACAGGCACTCCAGATATACATATACATACATATATCTATATTTATGTATCTTTGGAAAGCATAGGGAATGGTTGACATCCCTGTGGTGTTTGGTTTGCTGTCTGTGCCCCAGTTCAAAAGATTTCACCTCATTTTCTGCCCCTGTGATAGGATTTTGAAAATTTTGGCTTGTTGTGGAAACAAGGATGGGTGATAAAACTTCAATGGAAACCCTTTCCTCCTTGAGAACTCTTTCAGGGGTGAATTTCCCTTCCAAGGGGTAGATTTCTCTCACTTCCTGTTGTCTCACTCCCATTCTTAAGTATGAGTCATTTGTAAGTTGCATGTTTGTAACTCAGTGACTGCCTGTATTGCTTTAAGTTCAGAGGAGTAACCAGAAAATAATGGGTTAACTGAACTAAAGCAGTACCAAACTGAATGTTATGCCACTTTCAATAAGGAATTCACCTTCTTTCATATGCACATATACACAACAGGGAGCTGACCTGGGGAAAGTCCATGCAGATCCTCTATTTCTCCCTTAGTTTGATTCGTTTTAGTTCTTCCCAATGTTTGGTTGTTTGGTCTTTGCTTATCCACAAAGGGAATGTGGAAATCTTCAGCAGAAGGAAAAGGGAGGAAAACTAACCCACCTCCACCCGAGATCCATGGCTCAATAGCATCTCAGAGTTTCTTTTTGTAATCAAGAAGAATTGTCTGTACACCATAAAGTGAGCAGCTAAATTTTCACATCATTTCTGAAATGCTGCTTAGTATTACTCACGTGAGCGTAACTCAGAAAGAACAGCTGATTGTGGGTGAAGTCAATGCCCGGTAATAGGGCCTCCTCCTCTCCTTGTCTCTTTTCTTTGATCCATTTCCTATAAGCCTAATGAAGGGTACAATGGGAGCAAATTTAAGGAGGTGCAAACCTCATCGGCTCTTGTTATCACAACACTGTGCTTCAGTTTGTTTGTGGATAGGGTGGGGGTTGCGAGCGTAGAAGCAAAATTGCTGCTTACCCTAAAAGCCTCCCGCAAGCCTCCATTATCTGCAATGTTTTCTGCCAAAGTTCTTTTTCCTTTGACCTGAAAAATGAAAGAATAGGAATAATTAAGACCATTTTGATATGCTCTACATAAAATATTTCAATATATGGGAAAGTGGGGTGGGGAGAGATCTACAAAGAATCTCACCATTCCTCCATGACTTACATTCAAGCCTGCTTTCTTCCAATAATAGTTGTTGTACTGATTGATCATGCATTTTGTTTTCTCTTTAAATTTCTCTTCAGAGGCCAAAGACCACCAGGGATCCAAATTTCCATTTTTGTCATATTTACGGCCTGTATTTTTGTTTGCAAAAGAACAAATCTAAAGTTATATGAAATAGTTATGAACCTCTTTTGTGTCCATTTCTGGGAAAGATAGTGGGTTACAATCCTAATAAACAAACAAACAAACAAACCCCCATGAAAATTACTTAAAAAGAGACACTATTCTTAAAACATGCACACAGAAATTGGGTTTGTATTGGTTTTATTGATTTTATTGATTTTATGGTTATAATGCATGAATTGTTGTCAACTGTGAATTGATGTAATTTTGTGTATGATTGTTTTTATGATGCGGGCATCAAAGTGTGCCTTGCCTCTGTAAGCCGCCCTGAGTCCCCTTCGGGGTGAGAAGGGCGGGGTAAAAGAACCCCAAATAAATAAATAAATAAATAAATAAATAAATTATCTTATTTTAATCAAATTTATTCCATTTATTTAATGACTAGGAATTAACACCTATACATTTCTTGTTGTTTGAGGTTTCAGGTTGGGTGACATAATGCCATTGTGAGATATTTTCAGTCAGCCAACTTTAAGTATTACTGTGACAGAAGCAATGAGGGGCACTTCCATTTGTTAACTTGATTTGGGAATGGCCAGGATTGTCAGAAAAAAATTCCTTGTGATTCTAATTCTGACAATCTGTTTTGATGATGATTCAGTGTGTACCCAAGTGATCCCACAATATCTGCTTTGAAATGGGTTATCTGAGCCCACACTGCCACATCCGAACCACAATATCTGCTTTGAAATGGGTTATCTGAACCCACACTGCCACACTGCCACATCCATATTCCAGTTCAAAGCAGATAATGTGGGATTTTATTCAGCTGTGTGGAAGGGCCCCCGATTCCTCCTCCTTGTTTCCTTGTTTCCCTGATTCATTAGCTACCCATCTCCCTTCCTCTGGTGCTGAACTTTGGAGAATCTCAGAATCTCCAAGGCAGAAATAACCTAGGATTTTCTGCCTTGATATTTATTTATTTATTTGCCATATTCATATACTGCCCTTCTCAGCCCAAAGGCAATTCAAGGCGGTTTACAGTCGGCACAATTCAATGCCCCCAACAGCACAAAATACAGTTAAAACATTCAGCATGAATAGAAAACCATACAAATCAATAAAACCAATAAAAACATAAATCCCCAGAATCTCATTAGTGAATCATATTCTGGGTTAAATTACTGTGTGGCATGGCCCTAGGAAATGTTGAGAAGATGCAGGAATTACGGGGCAGAATGAAAAATAAGACAAGTGAAAGACAGGAAAGAAAGAACGCAATAAAGACCCAAACTTAATTGACCATAGGTTTAATGAATCAGAATTCCAGGACATCCCACACTCCAAACCAGAATTGAAGAACAAATGGTTCTCTAGAAGTTGTTGGATAACTGCTTACATTGGTACTAGCCAGAAATGAGGGGGATTGTAATTCAGCAACATCTGCTCCAAAGACGTCATTCAGTGGGCAGCCCACAATCACTTGGTAGCTTTAACATTGCAATTACATTGCTGTGAACTCAGAGACAAACAATATGGAAATAACTTTGAAGTAAAGTGAAATTATGGGTTAGTTAATTTACAATAGATTGCAACTAATTGGGAACATTGGCATAAATCAGTTCCTAACAACCTGAAGGTTTATATTTCTTAGAAGAGGGCTGAGAGAAGGGAAATGAAGTATGATGTACATCATAATCCTACACATATATTTTTAGGACTAAAACTCAAACAGCTTGGCCTTTCACCTACATAAGTGTGTAAAGGATTGTAACAGTTGTTTTGTTTTCTAATCAAAGAATGAAACAGGGATAGTTACTCACCATTATTATCAAATCCATGGGTGAACTCATGTCCAACAATTACTCCAATAGCACCATAGCTTAAAGACCTGGAAAATAAATTCAGTGCTTCTTTTAATATGTAAACAGCCCCATGAAACAGACAGAGGACTAAAATGTGGCTTAATTTGACATCTAAATAAGAATATCAATACTGCTGCAATCAAAAAGGGAATAGTGAACAGGAGAAAATCTTCCAAGAATCCATGGGGGGGGGGGGTAACTATGAGAGCTTGATTGTTAACAAAGGAACTTGGTAATGATTAATAGTTCATTGTGGAAGTAAGACTAATGTATTCATAAAAGACTGAAAAGTAGGTACACAGTCACATCGAACACTGCTCTCTAGGTACACGAAACCTATAAATGCCTTGTACAAATGCCTAGAGTACTGAACATGGTGTGTGTTTTTAATCAACAGTTTCAATTGAAGTGTTTGTATTAATGGACAAATCATATTTGATTGTTACATTAATATCAACAGTTTTCATGGTTTGTTCACAATTAACCTCTTGTCATCAATTAAACCCTTCCATAGAACAAGGGGAAGATAAACCTCACATTTGTCACAAGATGACAAAGAAATCATTTTAACAACTACACCTTTCAAACATGATTTTTCTTAAATAAAGGGGGTGACGGGTAATTGAACTCTCAAAAACACTTTATACCATTTGTTTTCACCTTGGAAGCAATGCAGGGAAAATGGATTGTAAACTCTTAAGCCTGGATGAGGAAAGTTATAAATCAATCAACACATTGTTATAATCAAAGATACCATATTGGGACATATGACTAATCAATAAGCATACATTGGTTATATCAAATGCGTAGATTTGTTTAAATTTGTCATTACCTATTTCTAGGGGCTCTGTCAAGAACCAGGCAGTGTTAATAAAAAACTAAAAAAGATAAAATACCTGCCTTCAGGCTGACTATTTAAATGCACACAAGGGACAAAGAGTAGAGGAAGAAGGAAGAGGTGCAAAGTCAGTTAAAAGGAATATGCATTGGTTTGGATGTGAAGAATCAAGCTTCTATCTCCACCATGGGATGAGCCGGGAAAGTGCCAGAAGTGAAAAAACTGAGATGAAGTATTTGCTTTTCCCCTTCTCTGGGTATTGAAGAACTGCATTGTATGAGATGGGTTGTAACTTTTCTGTCCTAAGGCCAGAGATAAGCTGTAAACAGGATGCCTTCAAAACCTCCTTTTATCATGTTAGATGGGAGCTCACCAGTGAATACCAAGTGCTGTAGGCTATATTTCAGAGGAAGGAACTGGGAAACCACCTCTGAATTCCTTGACTAAGAAAACATTATTAAAAATGCATGGGATCCACACAGAGCAGGAGGTGAAAAGTTAGTCATTATCACACATATGCATGCATGCACACACAAACTCAGCATACACACACACTTCTGGCTGGTCATGCAGGTGCCTTGCTCTGACATCAGACCTACCCAGAGTGTTTTAATGACAAATTTTAAACTTCCATTCTAATTTCTGTTTTATGTATTCTGTAAATATACATAATGGGGGATGCCTCGCTTGACAGCAGTATGTGTGAAAAAGATATTGGAGTCCTTGTGGATAACAAGTTGAACATTTGCCAACAATGTGAATCGGCAGCTAAAAAAGCAATTTGATTTTTGGCCTGCATCAATAGGGGTCTAGTGTCTAGATCCAAGGAAGTCATGCTACCCCTCTATTCTGCCTTGGTCAGACCACACCTGGAATGCTGTGTCCAATTTTGGGCACCGTAATTGAAAGGAGATGTTGACAAGCTGGAATATGGCCAGAGGAGGGTGACTAAAATGATCAAAGGTCTGGAGAACATGCCCTATGAGGAGCAGCTTAAAGAGCTCAGCATATTTAGCCTGCAGAAGAGAAGGCTGAGAGAAGACATGATAGCTATGTATAAATATGTGAGGGGAAGTCATAGGGAAGAGGGAGCAAACTTGTTTTCTGCTGCCCTGAAGACTAGGATGTAAAGCAATGGCTTCAAACGACAGAAAGGAGATCCACCTGAACATTAGGAAGAACTTCCTATCTATGACAGCTGTTCAGCAGTGAAACCCTCTGCCCCCGGGTGTGGTGAAGGTGCCTTCTTTGGAAGCTTTTAAACAGAGGCTGGATGGCATGTGTCGGGGGTGCTTTGAATGCAATTCCAACTCTATGATTCTATTTTAATATATATTTTATGGAAATATGTTTTAATATTTGTATTCTACTGAGTGTTTTAAAATTTTATGTGTTTTGGCAATGTTGTAAACCGCGTTGAGCAATGAGGAGAGGCAGATAAGAAAGTTGTTTTTGTTGTTCTTGTTAGCAGCAGAGGCTCTCCTGACAGTGCAGAACTTGGCTAGAGCTACTTGACAGCTAGAAATGGTGGTGGCAACATGGAGGAAGTGATGAGAGCCGCTCCAACAGATCTGATGCACTTCGGGGTCATTTAGACAATGGTCACAGATTCATCATAAACATGCTGGATACAGGGCTGCCACAGAGCATATTTATACCTTGCTAAACTACCCCCGATGTAATTGGGCTCTGTGAAATGTTGCTGAACTTGGACCAAATTGGCAGGCTGAACTCTCTTGTGGGAACTGTTATGGGTTCTGCCAAGACAGATTCATTGAAGATGTATCAGGAAAAATACTGTCCAGTTCCCAACTTGCTGGAGGGGTATTTGAGTTATGACTTGAACCTTCTCATCATCACTTAATATCAACTTGAGCGCTTATATTTTATACTTGGCCCTGTCAATCACAAGATGCAATCTGTGCAGATTTCACCAAGCTCTTCTTGAAAGTCCTGCCTAGAGCTTGACTTAGAATAACTTCACACTCCCATTTGTTTGAACATAATGATTATGTGTATCTCCTAGGATATGTGCATCATAGATATTATGGAAGCAAAACACTTTTTTAAAAAAGCAACATTCAAATGAATCTGTAAGATTTTAGGACTTCTTCTACAGTGTCTCTTGTTGAATATGCACTGTGTATACCTTCTGTGTATTGTCATATAATTTGAATTCCTTCACACCAATTCCATATATATGTACAATGGCCAGATTCTTATGATTCTGTGGTTTGTTTGTTTGTTTTGCATTGGTTCCCATGAGGCAAATAAAATGTTTTGCTATTATTTTATCTATTTCTTTTCCAAATTTCCAGGGGAAAAAAACAACCTTGAAGGAGACCCAGGATGTAGCTGTAGGGAAGGGGCAAATTTTCATGAAATTTTCCTTCAGTCCCCAAATCTATAGCAGCGTGGTATTTTAAAACTTCGAATGAACATTTAATCATCCAAAGAAGGGGGGAATTTAAAGATACTTATAAATTGCAAACATAGCATATAGAAGATGTTATCTTACTCTTCACAATGCTAGACATTTGGGGATTTAGGAAATATTTCATTAGTGGGGCACATTTCTTATTGGGGGGCAATGTCCCAATTATGTCCCCCTTAAGCTTAAAAAACTGCATCATGCAATGGCTCCTATCAACTGCAGCCCTTCTGTAAAAATGGCTTCAGACTTGATGAAGGTCCAAGTGCACTCTGACATTCAATTGTATCTTTCATACAATTTAATGATCCATAACATGCTAATTGCTTTCTGAGTCATGCCTAAAACTGGCAGGATTTAATTTCTACCCTAGCCTTTTATTTTGTTATATCTTCTACAAAAGACAGTTTGCATGTCATAAAATGCTTCCTGCTGATTTTTTCTCCCCTGTCACTGCAAAAATCCCATTACAGCCCTGAGGTTAAAATTATACATTTCAACAACGGAGTCATTCCCATTCTGTGACAAGTTTATTATTTTAGATTGTATTGTAGAACGGTCTAGCATCAGATATAAAATACAATCTTAAAAGTAAGCTCGTTCAACTTTCTGATAATATAAAGCAATGTGTCTAGAATATAAAATAAAGTTAATATTCCGTCCTCTATCACTGAGCCATTTTAGAAGAATTGCATGAATCATCCTCATTTGATTGTGTAAATAGCCTGATGATTGTGTTTCTGGAAGTGAAGCTTTTGGAAATGAGTGAAATATTCACAAACATTTCAGATGCACAAGAAACAGGAGGCATGAAATTGTCTCATGCCCTCCAATGGTCAAACTCCACTCAACTCAGTGAGAAGGGGAGAAGAAAAGAGAATAAAATCTTACTCTTCCCAGTAGGTTTAGGCAAAAGCAGCCTGCTGCAGCCTCTCCTTACTTCTAGTTCCCCTTTCATAGAATTATAGAATCATAGAACAATAGAACTGGAAGAGACCACATGGGTCATCTAGTCCAGCCCCCTACCATGAAGGAAAAGCACAATGAAACCACCCCTGACAGATGGCCATCCAGCCTCTGTTTAAAAGTTTCCAAGGAAGGAGCTTACACCACACTCCAAGGCAGAGAGTTCCACTGTTGAACACTCGTATGGTCAGGAAATTCTTCTTAATGTTCAGATGGAATCTCCTTTCCTGTAATTTGCACCCATTGCTCCTAGTCCTAGTTTCAGGGATAGCAGAAAACAAGTTTTCTCCCTTATGACACCCCTAAACATACATGGCTATCAGGTTTCCTCTCAACCTTCTCTTCTGCAGGCTAAATATCCTCATAGGGCATGGTCTCCAGACCTTTGATCATTTTAGTAGCTCTCCTTTGGACACCTTCCATCCTGTCACTATCTCTTTTGAACTGTGCTGTCAAGAATTGGACACAGTATTCCAGGTGAGGTCTAACCAAAGCAGAGTAGAAAGGCACCACTTTCCTCAATTGAGACATTACACTGCTTTTGATCCAGCCCAAAAACCCATTGACTTTTAGATCTGCTGCATCACACTATTGGCTCATGTTCAACTTGTTGTCCATAAGGACTCCAAGATCTTTTTCACATGGACTGCTGTTGAGCCAGGCATCACCCATTCTTTATCTTTCCATTTCATTTTTTCTGCCTAAGAAAATTCGTTTTGCTAGTTTTGGTCCAGCTCTCTAATCTTTTTGTTAGAAATCAACCTCACACTGCTCAAGTCTGCAGTCCTCAATAAGGAGCAATTAGTTAGCTTTAGGCTAGGCTGAGAGAATCCCCCCTCCAGCTCATGAATGTCTGTTAATGTATATATTTGTTCTCTCTCTCTTTCTCCTCCCATTTCCCAGCTGAAATCTCATTTTCCTCTGCTTTTTCCACTTTTGCATGCAGACCTCTCTCTACTCCATGTGTTTGAACCTACTGGCCCACACCACACGTTGCCCGACTTACTGGCAGGGCAATTCCCATGGGGGGAAGGGTCAACCGCCCAACTTCCCCTCATTGATCCAAGGCAACATGGGAAGCATCCCGTGTTGCCGCTACAGCGGCATGCTCCACTTTGCTACCTTTTAAGCACGGAGCTTCGATGGAAGTATTATTGCATCATGTAATGGGAGTTGGTGGGTTTCCTGCTTAAGGTGGAGCATACTGCTGATTCTTCCCCGTCTGATAAGGTTGCAAGAGAAAGAAATGCCAGCAGACTAGTGAAGGGGGGGGGGCATAAAACATGCAATGAGTAAGAACAGAAACACAATTGCAGGATATGTTAAAAAAAAGTGGCCTGAAGGACAGGAAGATAACTGAATTATAGAAGAAGAGATTAATGAGAAAATTGGAATATCTGAATTACTGTTTCAAACCATCAGGTTTCAAGAACTATGAGATGAAAGAACCTTGCAGATATCCATACAATCTTTTGCTCTTCCCTTTGTAATCAAAGCAAACAGGACAAAGATTTAAATATTTGTTTATTTTAATCCTGCATCCAAGAAGACGTTATTTCAGTGGTTGTTCTCCCTTATCTGTGAGAAGACTTCTGCACTATTTTTAAGCACTTCAAGATCTCAGCACGAAAATACCTTTGTGCAAATATATACTGCTTTTCTGCATAGAAAATGAGCTTGGAAGCAGGAACAATATTTTGAAGCAGGACACAGTTCATTTTCTGTACAATGCCCTTAAATGTGTCTTGTTGTGCAAGATATTGCTTCTTGATATTTTCTGTGTATTGAGCGGGGAAATGTTTGCAGGAAAACATGCTTTTATGTAGTTAATGGAAATGTATACAATTAACAATATTCACTGCTACACAATATATTGCTATCTTGAACTTTTTCCCTTGGAAATAGGAGTTTCAGCAGTCAGTTCATTGAATACTGACTTTTAACTGAAAAAAACACAAAGATTTTTTAAAATGCATTAAAACAAAACTCATGGAAACTTCGAATACCCTAAACCTGAGATATTTTTTTTGTCGTGTCAGGAGCATCCTGTTGTGAGAGAATTTGCCGTCTGCAAGGACGTTGCCCAGGGAATGCCTGGATGATTTTTGATGTTTTATCATTATTGTGGGAGGCTTCTCTCATGTCCCCGCATGAGGAGCTGGAGCTGATAGAGGGAGCTCATCCGCCTCTCCCCGGATTCAAACCTGCGACCTGTCGGTCTTCAGTCCTGCTGGCACAGGGCTTTAACCCACTGCGCCACCTGAGATGAGGATAGTGAAGCCTGGTGCTATATCCATAGCCTTTCTTCTCCCCTAAGCATCTAGATTTTACTTTAGAATACCCACAAACATGTACTAGGGATAAAAGAAGCATTTTCACCATGTGTCTAGGCCATTTTGGACCCAATGACAAGTCCCATTGGACGTGTCACTTTTCATATCCATATTGCATTTCATTTGTAAGATTTTATTTTTTTTACCTAGGATATTCTGTTCCCCAAAAGAATGGTTTCTGAAGTTCTCCAGCTGGAAATCCTATAATTCAAAAGAAAAAGAAATACGAATAGTCAATTCGGACCTACCGTATAATGAAACAGACCTTTGTTACTTTCTGTATTCAGGGTCAAGAGAGTTAATCAAATGGGTTAACACAATGTATATGAATCAGCAACATATTTTGCCCTTGCAAATGAACCAGACCATTAAGGCCAGATTCCCACATTTTAAAACACATTTAATACAAGCATTAGCATGCTTTCTTTTTGCAAAATGGCCAGCAATTAAAACAAAAAGCCGATCTAAAGTAGGTAGCTTATTCAATCACAAACCGAGAGCACCACAGCCCTGTGGGTTGACTTGCTGGGTAATTCCTGATGACCCCCATATCCAGACATGGCTCTCTTGCTAATTACAAAAACTCATCTCATGAGAAGGGTGATTGCTTCTAAAGATGCTGAGGACACTGATGCAACTAACATTTTAAAAAGAGTTTTCGCCATATTATTGAATGTCTCGTGTATCAAGTAACAGAATAGGAAAAGCTGATTTTGTGCAGAGTTGGGCAACCTGTGAATGTATGGATACAATTAGGTTATAAGACCCATGAGCCCTATCCAGCAATAGCCAATGATAAAGGATGATAAGAATTGTCAACATTTGGAGGACATACTTGATTTAATGCACAGGGTATCTGAGGACTAGGGCAATTGTCATTACTTGTATAGGTTTTGTTTTTGGGGGTTTTTTGGATTACAAATTTTATTTGATACATCTCAAGAATTAACAAACTTTTGGCGTACAAGACTTACTTCAGTATACATTATTCCAAAAGTAAATATTCCTTAAATGACACTTTATACATTCCTTAGATATGTATCACCCATCACTCCCCCCCCCCCCCCCCCATGGAACAGCAATTCTAAATGATGTCATTACATCAGTTTAACCATGTGGAAAGCCTGGTTCAAAATGCTATATATCTGTCGTCTCCATCTATCTTGTCAATTAGAACAGACCATTTCCTGTACCAGTCTTGTTCTGTATGACTATTTATATACTTGTTTTTCCTTTGATTGATGAAATCATTGCTTATATATTCCGATAGATAAGCCCACCAAGTTTTTAAATCCCATCTTGTGTTGTCTCTCAGTCCTCAGGCTATCGTAGCCTGTAATTTACTTGTATAGGTGACATATATGAGGAATGCAGCCCCAAGACACAATGCTTCCCTTGTGGTCTCCGAACCCACTGCCAGTTTTTCCAAATCCCCAGGTTGTTGTTTTTTTAAAAAAACTGCGTATGTTTACACTTGAGCCCCAAACTTCATATTATATCAACATACAGTATGATACCTCCCACATCCATGTGACAAGTATCTACAGCTGCATATATTAATACCCAACAAAATATGTAATTTCTAGACATTTTCTAGGCCCTTCAGCACAACTATGTGAAATTCTTGGGCCAAAAGTTCTTCACTTCCATAGGATTTGCTATTTTCTATAGTTTTGCATATGCATATGATGTCCAAGAATATATCCTCCAGGGATACAAGGGGTTTACTGTACTTTAAACAATGTTGAACATTATCATAACATTATCATAATTATTTGTAAGGAAGAGCAGCTATAAAGGACCCACATTTGGAAGTACTGTATATACTCAAATATAAGCCTAGTTTTTCAGCCCCTTTTTTAGGCTGAAAAAGCTCCCCTCGGCTTATACTCAAGTCAAGATTATTTATTCTTTTTTAGGCTGAAAAAGCTCCCGTCGGCTTATACTTGAGTCAAGGTTATTTATTCTTTCACTCTGTTATTAGTATTATTTTATTACATTTATTATTTTACTCTATTATTATTATATTTACATTATTTTGCTCTATTATTATTCTATTTATTATTTTGCTCTATTATTACATTTACAGTATTTATCCTATTATTATTATTATTACATTTATTATTTTAATCTATTTATTATTGTTGTTGTTGTTACATTTACAGTATTTTACCCAATTATTATTATTACATTTATTATTTTAATATTATTGTTATTATTATTACTTTTACAGTATTTTACCCTATGATTACTACATTTATTATTTTACTCTATTATTACTGTTTTTATTGCATTTTCATTATTTTACCCTATTATTTTTATTATATTTCTTATTTTAATAATAAGTACATTTACATTGAAGGAGGTTAGAATAATAGTTTAATAGGAGTTGGGCAGTCTTATCTTAGATTACAGTTTTATGTAAATATTCAGAAACATTTAGCCTATTGATGCCTCAATTAATGTAATTTTATTGCTATCTATTTTTATTTTGAAATTGACCCATAGTGGATGCATTTTCCACCCTGGGCTTGTATTCGAGTCAATACGTTTTCCCAGTTTTTTGTGATAAAATTTGGTGCCTTGGCTTATATTCGGGTCAGCTTATACTCGAGTATATACGGTACATCTGACACTATCCTTGCAAGGCCTCCCCCACCACCACCACCCAAAAAAAAAATTGCCATCTTCCTCCAAAAAAAAATGTTAGTATAAAAACATATTTTCAGAGAAGAGACAAGCTAGAGTGTCCAGTCTGGGTATCTCAATAAGAAAACCATGGCTAGGTCAATGGTTTGATTAGCTACACTTTCTTGTACCAGCGACAATTGTGCACTGTGTACTATCCTGCTGCTATATCAGACTTCTCAAGAGCCATATGGATTGCTGAAAACCTTCACCAGCAAGAAATTAACCTATTAAACCTTGTGGAGGTATTTCTGAGAACTTATAAAACATCCTCTCAGTGAGAGACCAAGCTTCCCTAACATTCTTTACAGCATTATTTCAAGGGATATACAAAATGTAATTCTTGTCAAGTGAAGCAACAAGCAATACACTTCTTTGGCCTGCCCATCTGTTGTCTGTCTGCTGTCATTCCCCTGCTGCCACTGCCACCTGTTTTGGCACTGATGTATGAGAGGAGGGAAAACATAAAATAGAGATATATTTTTCTGAAATTCTTTTAATGGACCACTGTTGTTTGGAACACGTCATAGAAGCTTGTTCCAAATATTATGAAAACAAAATAAGTATACCAGTGTGGACATCAAGACTTCTTTTTGATGTGCATTTTCTACATCAATATGTCACACCTGAAATAGTGCATGTGTCCTACTAAAGTTCTTGACTTTATGGTACTAAACCATTTCCAAATAAATATTGTTCACTTTTAGACAATAGAACAAGTCAACTATATGAATAACTAGGTAGCATTTTTTAAATTTTGAGAGCTTTCTGACATAGGTTTAGCTTTTTCAAATATTTCAGTGAAATTTATCTTATCAGCTAATATGATATGCTCTACAATTCTGCAATGTCATCATACAAATGTTTTCTAATAGACCTCACAACCTCTGGGGATGCCTGCCACAGATGCAGGCAAAACGTCAGGAGAGAATGCTTCTAGAACATGGCCATACAGCCTGAAAAACCTACAACAATCCATCTTCTAATAGGATTACAAATATGGTGCAGAGTGAAATGTTGTTTATTACTTATTTTATTTATTTACAGCATTTTTACCCTGCCCTTCTCAACCCCCGGAGGGGGGGGGGGGACACCAGAAATCCTTTGTCCTATTTGGTCATCTTTCCCCTCCAAAAAAGCATACACCCACTATGCCAATTTAGGAGCTCAATTATAATAGTAAAATAGTACCCACACGTGATAGTAGGGGTCATAGTTGAAATAATAGTGGTTGTCGTAGGAGCACCAACTCATAAAGTATCTAAAACCAGGAGGAATTTATTTTGCACATTGAAGACCAGAAAATCTGTCCAGATAGGCATTCACAGATATAGAGTGGAAGAATTGTATATGGCAATGTGAGTGGGAAACACAATGCAAAAAGTACACATTGTAGCACTTATAATAAAGATTACATGAATGCACTACTTAATAAATAAATAAATGAATAAATAAATAAATAAATACTGTTGAAACGAGGTGAAGATAATAAGCAACCTAACACTGGCTAATGTTTGTAGTGAAACAAAAAATGATAATGTCAATTAAAGTTTTGATTAAAGATTTTATACGTTGCAATTTGGCAGTTTTGATGCCACCTCGTTGTAAATAAATTTTCTTAGAAACTGTCCAATTTATTTTTTAAAGAAACCATTTCTACCTACAAAATCACAATCTAATAAGGATAATACAAAGAAAAATGATCGAGACAAGAATATATAGTATCTTAAACATCCTGCCTTTCCATGCCAATGGTTCCCTTGAATTTCCAGTTGTTTATAGTTATATAAGCAAAGGGACTGTGTAGCACATTAGAGATTGAGAAAACAAAGTTAGAAGTATAAACCTTTTGTAAGTCTAATTTCTCAGATTCAGGGAGTAAAGTACCTAGGAGCAGACCTTTATAGGCAGATAGGGTGTGTGTGAACAGAAAAGCAAAACTTGTATGATGATGACAAGTGCTTAATTTGCATCCTGTTAACATTAACAATGGTCACTGGGTGACAAAGGCTGGAGGAATCATGTTGCCTAAAGCTAAGGGAATAAGACAACCATATGAATGGTGGAGGGGTTAGCATATAGTGTGATGCTGGCTGGGAGATGTGATAAACTGGCTAAGATGACCTTTATGGGACTGGAGTGTTACCTCGTGTTATAATATCTGTACTTAAGTCATCATGATTACTGATCCCTCGTATCCAAGTATGAATACCTTCCATGTGAAGGGTCTTGGCTGTGGGTCTGTAGGTGACTGTACTTATGAAATCAATGATTGGCTTCTCACAAGCAAATTGTGATGCTTATGACAGCAGGACCTTAGCTCCCATTTTCCCTCCAAACAGACGGGGGAGATAAGAGTCCTTTCTATGCTTTTCTTTTTCCTTCCAAGTGGAGGCAATATAGGCACTAAAAAGATTGGTTCAGTTCATTCCTGGTTCGCTCTAAACAGAATGCAAATTAAGCACTTCAATCCCTTCTTTCTTATTGCTGCCCACTCAAATATACAAATCCATTCTGACTATGGGATTAACAGGAAACCAGCACATAACCAGGGCTGTTGCTTTACAGCTGCCTTATACAGTGCTGGAGAGGGGGAGAAAAGCGCTATCCACTCCAGACTCATTCCAAGGAGCACTTTCATGCCAACAAAAGCTACGATGTGTGAGGAGGAGACCAGTGGCTCCCTTCGCTCTTACAAATCAGCTTAATGGGTGTTAAGATCCATCCGAATATCTCTTTCAGGAAAAGACTGAAGCCTCAGGCTCCTTCACTGCACTCTCTCCATTTCCTGGAAAGCTGAAAGAGCCATTCTAAGAATTCCCATTACCGACCATAGGCAAAAGTCAGGTCAGCTAGAACAAGCTTGTAAAACATGCCAGCAAGTGTGATTTCTGCATTGCAGGGCATTACCTTTTTCCATTTAAATTATTCATCCTACTCTTCCCCTTCTTTTTAAAATATACTGCTTCTTTTTCCTCTTCCTCTTCCTCTCCTCCTCCTCCTCCTTCTTCCTCTCCCACCTCTCTTCCTTTGCTTCCTTTACTAATTAGTGACTCTGCATCAATTGCCTTACACAGAGCCATCAACCATCCTTGAATGTCTCCAGTAAAAGGATATGACCAGTGTTGCAGTATACTCCACTAAGTCCTATTTATAAAGGTTGGTTGGCTTCTGTTATGTCCCTGCATGGGGAGCTGGAGCTGGCAGAGGCAGCTCATGTGTGCTCTCCCCAGATTCGAACCTAAGACCTGGGGAGAGCACAGATGAGCTCCTTCTGCCAGCTCCTGCCGGCACAGGGGTTTAACCCATTGCACCACCGGGAGCTCCATATAGATTTATTTATTTATTTATTTGCAGCTTTTATATTCCGCCCTTCTCACCCCACAGGGGACTCAGGGCGGATTACAGTGTACACATATATGACAAACATTCAATGCCAATTTTTGACATACAAACATATACAGACATACACAGAGGCTATTTAACTTTTTTTCTGGCCACCAGGGGAGCTGTCGCTTTCATCGTCCATCTGAGATGCTGATGAAGCACCTCCGCTTCCCCGCTGGAATGCTTTGCTGGAGTCTTCTTTATGGACTCATAAATCAGTTAATTTAGCCTCCCCACACTTTTTAAGGTGGTACCTTATTTTCCTACTTGACAGATACAACTGTCTTTTGGGTTGCAAAGGTCGACAACAGGCTACACACAATTGGTTGGAAATCCACTCCAACCTGGGCTGGCTTCGAACTCAGGACCTTTTGGTCAGAGTGATCTTAATGCAGCTGACACTCAGCCAGCTGCGCCACAATCCTGGTGCTTGTTAATATTGTGGGACTGGGCAATTTTTTAAAAAAAAGATCTCCCTATAGCAGAATTTACTTTGAAGCTTTTTCTTAGGTTGTGATATGTACATGCAAACATACATTCTTTCATACTAGTAAACTGCAATCTAGCTTTCATTTCTAATAATAGGTCTTCAAATGTCATTTAACTATCGAGGGTTGCCAAATTAATTCTGACTTAAGTCTAATTAGCTGGATGTTCTAATGAAGGTCACATTTAAGATTGATTAGTTCATTGATTACTTAGCTAATCAAACTCATTAAATTCTAATTTGACTTAAATGTCTACCAGTTTAATAACATGTCCTATACCTTGTGAAAATAATCCATCAAATACAATCAACAATAGCCCATTCGGAAGTGGGGGAAATGAATTAATTGATAATTTCAACAAGCAGTAACTGGCTATTTTTAAGAAATACAGATGAAGGAATGAGGTTTAACCAATGTATGTAGGAAAATAGCAAGAATATTCCTGCAAATTTATAAATGATTTTAATGGAGTTTAAAAAAAAAGAATCTTCATATAAAAGGATGCTTTCCAGACAACTCAAATGATTACCATATTCTAGATAATAATGTATGCCCTTGGAAAATTATAAAGACATGTTTGTTTAGACCAACTCCAGAAAGCTCAGAGTTTTGCACTTCTTTTATTATCATAATAATTTTGTTAGGCTAGGCTGACAAAATGAAACTCCAAGTCAGAGATGGGCACGTCTGGAAGACGAGAACACCTTGAAGGGTAAAATATTGCCTTGAAATGCCTTCAGATCCCCAGAGGGGACATGAGGGCACATTTTGAGACTTTCCTGTAGTCTTGTGGCATTTAGAGATATATTTAGGCAACAATAATTTTGAAAAAAAAATACAATCCCTTTTATTAAAGAAAAAATGCAATTTTGTTTTACCCATGGGGGCTTTATGCAGCCATAGGACACAATTTGTCCATTTCTCTCATTGAGTTCTGAACAACTGGGGAGAAGTGGGGGGGGGGGGGTTCTTAAAACCAATACCCAGTACTGAACACCTGAGTAGAGCTTGACTAACTAATCCAATGACATACAGTAACAGAACTGAACATACTGAACTTAATTCTGAATTAACATGCATGGGATTAAGCTGTAAGAAGTACAAAACGTATCACTATTTACCTTTTACAACCACATTATGGCAAATATAAACAAGAGTCTGAAGAGAACCACACAATAAAACAGTAAAAATTGAATGGTAAAAACTAGCTAACAACTTCCAATATTATCCCTTTTATACAACTACCCTCCTTCATTGAAACAACAATCTTCATTAATCTAGCAGAGCTCTCTCACTCCCACTATCTCTCTCACCCACATAAACAGTGGATAACAACTTTTAAATTAGTTTAAATAGGCTAAAAGAAGGAGTACTATAAAAGAGTAATAAAAAGGGGAAATGACTAATATAGACAGTATATAAAAAAGAAAGCAGTGGTCATTAGAAAAATGATAATGGCTTCAGTCTTTTAATAAGCACGCCTCCTTGAATACATGAATTCTAGAATTACTCTGTCTGTTGACCATAAGTTTTGGACTATTTTAAAAAGTGCTTTGTCACCAATAAACAGCATCTGAGCAACCCAACAATGCATGGATGGCTAAGAAAAAAATCTCCTGCAGAAAAGTGTGGCAGCCATGTAAAAATACAAACTTTCTTAATGGCAGGAAAATGGCAACTTGTGTCTCAACTTTTGAAGAAGGGTTGGAATTGTGCATCCCTCCAGATCAGGGGTCCCCAAACTACGGCCCGGGGGCCGGATCCCCTTGGCAGGGGCGGCTGAACCAATAGCAGCCTGGCTGCTGCTCCTCTCCCTCTTGGGGGCTGGGAAGGAAGAGGGAGGCGGAGGCGCAGACGCTGTGAGTGCTGGATCTGAATGCAGGGAGCGAGAAGGCTTGCAAACTGATTAGGGCCTTCCTGCCCCCCCCCCCCAGTCCCCGGATGCTCCATCTCCGCCTGTAGAGCTCCAGGGTGTATGAGCCGTGGTGCACCATGGCTGGGGCTGCAGGGCTGGCAGGCAGCGGGAGGCGCGTCTGTCTCTCTTCTCCATGCTCCTAGTCTTCGGCCCCTCTCCTCTTGCTGCTCCTGTTGCCCCCGGACAGGAGACCAGCAGCAGCAGCCAGGCCAGTAGCAGGGCAGCAAGAGGAGAGCAGCTGAAGGCTAGGAGTGTGGAGAAGAGACATGCCTCCCGCTGCCTGCCAGCGTTGCAGCCCCAGCCATGGCACACCCTGCCTCGAACACCTGGGAGTTCTACAGATGGAGATGGGGCATCTGGGGGCTGGGAGGGGGGGGGGAAGGCTCCGATCTGCTTGCCTGCCTGCCTGCATTCCATCCTTCCTTCCCTCCTTTTGCTTTCTTTCCCCTTTCCTTCCTTCTATCCTTCTTTCCTTCCTTCTTTCTGCCTTAATCCCTTCCCTTCCTTCACCTTTCCTGGCTTTTCCATTTCGTCCTTCTTTCCTTCGGCACTTGGCCGCTCCCTCCCTCCACTCAGATTAAGCTCCGCCTCCTCATCCTCACCCTCTACTGCCACCTGTAGCAGCAGCAGGGCAAAGGGGCGACACAAAGGCCAGTATTCCATTTTCAGTATATCAGGATATCAGGTGCCAAATTTGGTAAAGACCCATCATTGTTTGAGTTCACAATGCTCTCTGGATGTAGGTAAACCACAACTCCAAAACTCAAGTCCAATGTCCCTCAATTTACTTCAGAAGACTATTGTTGTTGTTGTTGATTTTTTAATTCTTTTTTGGACTTCCACTCCCACTACTGGCTGTTAGGAATTGTAGGAGTTGAAGTCCAAAACACAAGGAGGGCCCAAGCTGGTCCATGCCTGTTTTAAAGAATAGCAATGATGTTTAATTCTATTGTAATATTTCATATATTTGTAGATTTAAACTGTATTGAAGTGTAAGCTGCTTTGGCTCCTTCCACACAGCTGTATAAAATCCACACTTATTGGCTTATATGGCAGTGTGGACTCAATGCAGTTCAAAGCAGATATTGTGGATTATCTGCCTTGATATTCTGGGTTATATGGCTGTTTGGAATCATAGAATCAAAGAATCAAAGAGTTGGAAGAGACCTCATGGGCCATCCAGTCCAACCCCCTGCCAAGAAGCAGGAATATTGCATTCAAATCACACCTGACAGATGGCCATCCAGCTTCTGTTTAAAAGCTTCCAAAGAAGGAGCCTCCACCACACTCCGGGGCAGAGAGTTCCACTCCTGAACGGCTCTCACAGTCAGAAAGTTCTTCCTCATGTTCAGATGGAATCTCCTCTCTTGTAGTTTGAAGCCATTGTTCTGCATCCTAATCTCCAAGGAAGCAGAAAACAAGCTTGCTCCCTCCTCTCTTTCAGACAGGCCCTATATCCCAGGATCTGATCCTAGGTTTTCTGTTTATCCCAGATTATCTGGCAGTGCAGACTCATATAATCCAGTTTAAAGCAGAAAACCTGGGATCAGATCCTGGGATATAGGGTGTCTAGAAGGGCCCACAGTCTCCTTGTGGAGACAAAAAGTGATGTATAATAATAATAATAATAATAATAATAATAATAATAATAATATAAAACATAATAATAAAATTGTAGAACAGAAATCTGTTCCTGGTCTGAAAGTGTTATTTTCTGTTTAATTGTGCGGCCCTTACTTTGAAAGTAGTAGTTCTCATCCAGAAACTTTGTGTGGCTGCCACAAACTATCCGCCAAACTCCCATGACAAGAGGTCATGAGAGTTTGGCCAATAGGCTGATCAGTAAACATATTCATGGGTTCCTGCTGTTATAGTAAACCTGTTACCCATGCCACAACATGCTTGAAGTCAAAATTTCATTTATTTGTAATTAGAAATAAATGTTTTACAATATATAAAACAAATGTTTCACAATATTCCTGTGCAAAGTATAGTCCGGCCCTCCAACAGTCTGAGGGACAGTGAACTGCCCCCCCCCCCCCCATTCAAAAAGTTTGAAGACCCCTGCTCCAGATATCGATGAACCGCAACTCTAAAACATACCCCACCATTAGCTCTTTCAACTAGGAATACTGGACTTAGTATCCAGCAACATTTGTAACAAAACTTTCCAAACATTTCATGTTGGTGACAAACTTTTTACATATATATCATTTTGCAACACAGTAATTCAGTTTTACTAGCAAACCCTGGGTCCCCGTCACTCCTCAACCCAGGTAATGCAGTCAATACATTATGATATCATGGCATACAGTATGGAAAGCTCATATCATTCTCACCCTTGTCCTCAAAAGTGTTAAGACCATACAGCATAGCTGGATTAGAAGTTCCAGTCACAAATGAAATCTGTGAGTTGCAAAAACATATCTGAAAACTTAGATTGGAGTTCACTTTGTGCATTACATAATGCTAGGACTCATTCATACTTCTGAATTTTTCTCTCCCTCCCCATGACCTATTATTCAATCTAAGACTGGAAAAGTCAAGAATACAAAGATTAGTCAGGAACAAGAAAACATAATTTACATGAAAACAAATGGAAGTTTTCTCCTACTAACAAATAAGGCCATACAAAGCAATATGATGGCATTCGATATCAGCAAAATGAGTTTTATCCTTATGTGATACTTCACATTTTATAAATTACTTCTCACATTTATATCTAATCCTTCCTTCCTTCAATCCATTCCAGGCAGCATGCCTAGAATTTTCATTTTATCCCTAGTAGTGCAATGCTCAGTAGTAAGTTCTATGCCAGGATAGTGGTAATCTACTGTGAATTTTAGACCAAACATTGAAATATTCAGGGTGCTGAGCCCTATCTCCAAAATCATTTCAGCACTTTGGATAGCTCCTTTAGCTCTGCAGTGGATCTAAGACAGCTATGTACAGAAAGTAGATTGAGTTCTGCTAAAACATCTCTAGGCTATGTCCAATAAATTGCAACAGCCTACAGTAATAACTAGCAATAAAGTTGCTACGCTGAAAACATATCTGGAATAGAAAACATGCTTAGATTTTTTTTTTTAAAAAAAAAGAACTACTTAAAACCAAGTATTTGAGAATTTAGTGTTGAACAATAAAACAGAAAAATAGTTTTCATTCCCTGAACCTATGTGCTGAACATTGCAGGAACAGTTTCTCTTCCACATGTTTCTGAATCAACCAAAGGAAGAGCAGAATCAGTTTTTAACATGCTATTCATTAACAGTCACATCAAGGACAACAACAAATATTCCTCTCCTAAATTTAAATTAGGCTGCCAAAAAACAGAAGTATAGGTTAGAAAAACAGGAAGGGATTCTTGTGTAAGATTAACATAAACCCAGTCAATAAAAAAAAAATCCCAGACCGAACTTCTTGGAAGCAGCCTGGTTTCCCTTCTAAGTATATTTGCACCTTCCTGTGTCATAATGTTTACCTACATCCAATTATGAGAATTAGGCTTTCTGTCCCCAGCCTGACATCTAGCCATCCCTAACTCAGAGAGTATAAGTACATAACTGTAAGCAATCACTGAGAAGTGTGTGAATGTGTAAAATAAATAAATGCTGGTGCGTAGACCCAAAAGTAAGCCATCTTTTAACAAGACAAGTTCATACCACATGAACTCCTGAAAATAGCCTTTTTAAAACACTAGCAAGCAACAAGATGCCAAGGTCAAATGCTACTGATATAAAAAGGTCAGTAGAAGAGATACAAAGCCCAGTTGGTTGCGTCTCCATGACTGATTGGTTACGTTTGACAGCTCTTGATATTGTTAGACACAGCTGAGTGTGAAATCTTACATCAGGTATCCTGACTTTTTGGTACAGCTTTGTTTAATCTGCTAAAGCAAAGGCATCTCTGGGATCCAGATCGTGCTGTGATGAAAAAGAACACCTTAAAAGAAAGGAGCTGGGAATTCAACAATGACTAATAGAACAGACAACACTTTTCGTATTTAAAATCTATATACAAGAATCTGTACTAAACTTAACAGAAACAGATAATGTTGTTTCCTTGCATTTTTTGTGATCTTTAAGAAATCTACATAGCCAGTTTTAACAAGCAACAGTTGCTTTTTTTTTTTGAAGAGAGAGATTATGGAAATGAAAAAGGAAACAACTAAACAATCACAAAGTGAAATTATTTTCTTAATGAAGCCAAAGAGCAGTGATACAAAATATAATTCTAACTACTGTTACTATGGCCCCTTCCAGGCAGGCCCTTTATCCCAGGATCTGATACCAGGTTTTCTGTTTATCCCAGATGATCTGGCAGTGTGGACTCACATGATCCAGTTTAAAGCAGAGAACCCTATGATCTGTCCACAACTGAAACGATTAATCATTACAGAACCTGAGCAAAAATGAATGATTTGACAAATCTAAATTATGCTATTTCAATTCCAGACAGGCACAATCATCACTGATTATTAACAAGTTAAATGTTGTCAGATATTTTAATCATCTCATTCCTCATCTCATCTGTTAAATATATGGCCTGGATATTTCTGAAGAATAATAATAGCCTAATATGCCTTAGCAAAGGTTTTTTGAATCACTTTTCAGGAACTTTGATAATGCCATAATACTGTGCCCTCAAATCTGGCAAAATTCACTCAAGTTGGTCTACAATTCCTATCTTCCCCAATCAGCATGGCCCATTCAGAATGAATAATGGACATTTTAGTCTATGCAACAATAACTACAACAAGATATTCTATCTGATCTTATGTATATTTATTTGGAAGAAATACATACAGTGCTTACTCCCAGGTAACAATGGAAGTAAGCACAGGGCTGTATATGCTCTTGAAGGTGTTCTTCAGAGGCTGTGTGAAATACATGATCAGAAATGTTTGGAGTTAAAATCTCACACCATGTACTAAACAAAATGGTATGAATTATTCCAGTAAATGGTCTGAGAATTTCAGCTCCAGAAATTGCTGAAGTTATTTGGGTCCCATGTGAGTGAAAAGCTACTTACGTATAAATAAAATAAAATTTAAAAAGTCCCTGAAGGCCTTTGAGAGCATATATAGACTGAAAGATGTTGGACTTTTTATTAGTAAACCATTCATCCATTCAGCACCTTGAGACATGTCTTCTGTTTTCAGCTAGTTCCAGTAGAAGCATATAAACTATTAGTAAATGAAAATCCAACCATATGTAAATCATATTAATTAAATGGATTTACTCTAGTTGAACTAGCAGTTGGATTTAGGCCCTTGAATTTTTATTTTTCAAAAAATGAGATGTTTGTAGCTATAGCCCATCTTCAAAACTCATCTTCTCAGAACATGGTGGCAAAGGCTAGTGCCCAAGTTGTGAAAAACCACAGGAATTATTTCAAAATGTTTGGTGTCATATCATAGTTGTTTTGTGAGAAACATGGAAATATGGAAAGCCATTTTACTTCCCAAAAGAATCATGCTTTTTCTGTTATTAAAAAATATCATTTTCCAATTCCTCATTACATTGACAGACAATGGTACCAGTACATCTTGATCAAACACTGAAGTAACTCCAAGCGGCAATGAGAATGTATTCAACTGCCCACAACTAGTAACATTTTTCTTATTGGCACTGGATGTATTTGCTTACTAGGGATTCCTGAGTGAGATCTCACTTTGATGTTCAGAAAAGGATGAGGCATCCCAAAGAAGAGTGATATGTGCCCCCCACTCTCATGTACATAATTTAGTTGTAAAAAGCAAGTACTCACTGATCTGATTTGTAGATGAGCTATAGAAGGCATTGACTGTAGTTGGACTAGTAAACCACCTGTTGAAACAGAACAAATTGGCTTATATAAGTTTATTAATCAATAGTAAACACATCAAAAGAAGAAATGTTAGGCCACCAGCAATGAAATGTGTACAGAAGAAAGTAGGAATTTCTCCTATTGCATTTCCTATTAAAGATAGGGAAAGGTAAAGGTTTTCCCCTGACATTAAGTCCAGTCGTGTCTGACTCTGGAGGTTGGTGCTCATCTCCATTTCTAAGCCGAAGAGCCAGCATTGTCCATAGACACCTCCAAGGCCTTGTGGCCAGCATGACTTCATGGAGCACTGTTAAAGGTACAATTCCAAAATAATCTTGGAAAGATCTTTGAAATAAATGTATATTAATGCCATCCATATTAATTACATGATCATATTTTGACTGAGTGATTTAAAACAAAAACAACAACAACAACAACAATTTTATTGTCCACCTCTCCTTGCAGCATCAATGAGCTCAGTTAGTTTGGTTCCAGCCAACACCAAACTCGAGGCTATGTTTTGGCTTCATTATGAATTTCTTAACACAATAGTTGCAGTGAAGACTTTGAGACATGGTCAGCAATAATGTCGGGGGGGGGGGGTGTCATAGAATCATAGAATCAAAGAGTTGGAAGAGACCTCATGGGGCCATCCACCCCTGCCAAGAAGCAGGAATTTTGCATTCAAATCACCCCTGACAGATGGCCATCCAGCCTCTGTTTAAAAGCTTCCAAAGGGTGTTTGATTTCATCCTATCCAACCATTGTCTACTTGGATTGTTGTAGGTTTTTCAGGCTGTATAGCCATGTTCTTGAAGCATTCTCTCCTGACGTCTCGCCTGCATCCTCAGAGGTTGTGAGGTCTACTTACCTAAAGAGCTGGAAAGAAGCTCTTTATAGCCACTGGACCAAAAACTTGTCTTTCATAATTCAACTTCTAGTTTCTAGATCTCACTTATTAACATCTGATATTAAAGGAATTGTGGCTCCAACTGTGGTACTTATGCCTCGGTAAGCTGCCTTCCTTTTGAATAAGGTCAGAACGCTTATTTGGAATTAGAAATTATGTTTGCAGTGAACAAAAGGGTTAACAACAATATAATAATTGGATTGTTGTAGGTTTTTCAGGCTGTATGGCCATGTTCTAGAAGCATTCCCTCCTGATGTTTTGCCTGTATCTGTGGCAGGAATCCTCAGAGGTTGTGGATGCCTGCCACAGGTGCAGGTGAAACGTCAAGAGAGAATGCTTCAAGAACATGGCCATGAAAGCCCCTGACAATAACAATATTATCATCAATTATTAATGGATAGATATTGGAGAGCAAACCTTTGGTTAACTTTCTGAACTAGAACAAATGTTCAAAATGTTATTTCATATGCGTATTAATGGAACTGACATATTATCGTAGAAAGAAGCATCTCTTTGGTTTTTAGGATTTGGCTATAGCTGCTGTGAAAAAGGTTAGAGGTTAATTTTACTCTTTCTAGGTTCTTGTGGGTTTTTTCAGGCTATAGGGCCATGTTCTAGAGACATTTCTCCTGACGTTTTGCCTGCATCTATGGCAAGCATCCTCAGAGGTAGTGAGGTCTGTTGGAATTAGGACAATGGGTTTATATATCTGTGGAATGGCTGGGGTGGGGCAAAGAGCTCTTCTCTGCTAGAGCTAGGTGTCATAGCTAACTTCTACATGGAACACTTTGAAAAACAAGCCCTGGAGACAGCAACCAAAAAGCCCACAATATGGTTCAGATATGTGGATGACACCTTCACCATTGGGAGCCATGGAGAAGACAGGTTCCTGGACCAACTTAACAGCATCCACCCAAAAATCCAATTCACAATGGAAAAAGAAAATGAAGGAAGACTGCTAGATGTCCTAGTTATCCGCAAACCAGATCAACAATGGGGACACACTGTCTATAGAAAACCCACACACAGAGATAGATATCTACATAAAATCTCCAACCATCACCCAAGTCAAAAAAGAAGCACCATTAAAGCCTTGGCAGACCGTGCAAAAAGAATCTGCAAACCCCACCTCCTCCAAGATGAACTGAACCACCTCAACTGGGCTCTCCAGGCCAATGGATACTCCACCTCAGACATCAGAAGAGCTGCAAGACCAAGAACAAGCCACGAGAGTCAAGATGAAGATCCACCCAGAGGAAAAGTGTTCCTGCCATACATCAAGGGAACCACTGGCCGCATAGGGAAGTTGATGAGGAAACACAACATACAAACAATCTACAAACCCACCAAGAAAATCCAACAAATGCTACGTACAGCAAAGGACAAGAGGGATCCTCTCACCTCTGCAGGAGTCTACCGTATACCATGCAGCTGTGGACAAGTCTACATAGGGACCACCAAACGCAGCGCCCAAACACGAATCAAGGAACATGAAAGGCACTGCAGACTACTTCAACCAGAGAAGTCAGCCATAGCAGAGCACCCAATGATCCAACCTGGACACAGCATATTATTTGAGAACACAGAAATGCTGGACCACTCCAACAACCACCATGTCAGACTACACAGAGAAGCCATTGAAATCCACAAGCATGTGGACAATTTCAACAGAAAGGAAGAGACCATGAAAATGAACAAAATCTGGCTACCAGTATTAAAAAACTCTAAAATTACAACAGCAAAACAGCAGAGAGGAAACAACCAGGCACATCTTAACACCTCTCAACAAAATATTTTCCCAGGCTCAGCCAGGCCTTCAAATGCTAATGAAGGTAGTCAGTTGAAACATTCTCACCTAGCTCCAGCAGAGAAGAGCTCTTTGCCCCACCCCAGCCATTCCACAGATATATAAACCCATTGTCCTAATTCCAACAGACCTCACTACCTCTGAGGATGCTTGCCATAGATGCAGGTGAAACGTCAGGAGAAATGTCTCTAGAACATGGCCCTATAGCCCAAAAAAACCCCACAAGAACCTATTGATTCCAGCCATGAAAGCCTTCGATAATACATTTTACTCTTTCTCGTTATCCTTCTTTTTTCTTTTCTTTTCTTTTTGTAAGATGTGTGGGATAATCCTTACTGTTATGATTGTAATTTTATAGTATGTTGTTTTCTTTATTATATTTTTATTCTCTTTCACATAATTTTAAGAAAATATTTTTAAAAGAAATATATATATATGTAAAAGCACCTTTAATTGAGAGATTTTTGACAATGGTTATTTAACGCTTTTGTATAATCATTATAAACTGGCAATGTACATTCGTTATTCATTAATCTTTGCATGTTTAAATGAATGGGAAAGCTGAATGTTATTCAAGTGAAACAACAAGGAACAACATCATATAAATACCTTCAATAGCCATCATAAAATATTCACAGAAAATGATTATTGGGTTGTAGAGTTATTCAGGACATTTATAAAACATTGTGTAATTCTGTCACCCAACTTGTTAAAAGGCTTTCTAACCTGTTGAAAGGCTTTCTGATGGGGGTGTTTTGATTCTGCTTTTCCTGAATGGCAGGGGGTTGAACTAGATGGACCATGTGGTCTCTTTCAACTCTATGATTCTATGATTCTACAGCAGATTTTTTTTGTAAGATAATGGAAAGCAAAAGATGACTGACATCTAGGATGAGAAGTCAGGAGAAAATATTTAGCAGGGTTGACTGCACTCCAATTTCAGAGTCATTTATGGCAGCAGCCAAATAAACTAATTTGAAATGCAGCAGACCAGCTGCTTACAAAGAGGGTTTGTTTTTTTTTACACAGGACAGTACTGAATGACTTTTGCAATGACCTGTCAGGACACTTTTGAGACATTGGGCACTTTTATTGGGAATTTAAAATGCCACTGCACATTTGAAGTCTCTAGCATGGTCTCCACCTTTGACATCATCTCTTTATTCCTATGTCCTTCTGCTGTCTCAAAGCTTTTTTTCTGCTTAGATTCTAACAAGAAAAGTACTATGAGACTTAACATGAAATCATTGAAGCTGGCCTCCAGTCCTTTCTTAGCAATCAATTCAAATGGTTAATGGTTAAAGTATTTGCATATGTTAAATTGTCAGTTCTTCTAAATGTTTATTGGTGAGCAAGGTTTATAATGTTTTGTACTGTTAAATAAACAAGCAAACACTTTCTACCCCTCCTTTTTGTTGCTTGTCATTTTATCTTTTCAAAAGTTCTAGATAGGCTTGGTAGAGATTTTATGAATGGGAACTATTGTAGTAATTGTGTGTTCAGCTATGACTCTGCAGACTAGGGTTTAATTTTTCACTTGGCCACAGAAACCCACCAGGTGACCCTTTCCTTCTCAGAAAAAAACCCATGGTAGATTTGCCTTGGGGTTTCCATAAATTGGAAATGACTCAAAAGTGCACACCAACTTTTCTTAAAAAATCAAAATACTGTAATTCATTTCTACATTTTACTTCATTCAATGAGCTGGATTTATTTCCATACCTTTAAAAATTTATAGAGGGGTGAGGGCTCATTCCCATTATATGAGCCAAATCATCCTTCCTCGGTAGCAGAGTCATGGCAGGCAAAATACACTCATTTCTCCAACTGTTTCCACAAGGAACTAAACTACAGTGCATGTTCTAGGAATTCCTACCAGATTCACTCAGCCTTTGGGCAAACAATCCCACAAGAAAATGAGTGGTGGGTGTATTTGTCATCTCAAGAGGACTGGTATCTGGAAAGCTGTGCAAACCAAACAATGCATTTGATATAACTTCACAAAGAGTTGCTCAAGCCTAAGTGACTCAGTTTAAAGACCTCTTCACATGGGGCTTTTTAGCCCCATTTTGTCACCTTTAAGGAGGTCTTTTGATCGGGCCTGTCTGGTGACAGATGATACATGGAAGGCCCTGCCCACTCCCCCCCCCCCCCAAAAAAAGGCACTTCCTCTCAACTACAGGAAAGTATGTGTGTTTTGGGTAACTCTGATGGAGCTACCCACATTTTAGAGATAAAAAGCCTGTAGGATGGTAGAAAAGACAGTGGGACAATGTATTGCTATATATTGCCACCCTTTCTGCCATCTGATGGAGGGGATGGAAAGAGTGTCAAAGCACCCTTTCCTGCCCTCCATGTGATAAGGGGGGGGGAGGATGGAGGGCACGCGGGTTAACACAAGCTACTCTGCGTGCCTTCCCTTTGCTGGCAAAAGCTGCTGAAACAGCACAGCCCCTTTTGGCCATGTGAAGAGGTCCTAAGAAGTCTTTCCTTACACTGAAAAATTATAGGTGAAGCAGCCACAAATTGCTCATTTTGCACCCAGTATGGACAATTACCTGACATTCATCAGTAGTGACAAAGAGGCCATCTTTGCTTATGACCTTGCTTTAGATGGGCATGTAATGTGAAATGTACCAATATCTCAGGCAGATCTTGTATCTAATGACTAGGTCAAACCAATGTACTGCCTGAGGCAAAATAAATGATGAAATCCTTCCCTATTCAATGTACAAAAAGTTGATTAAACATTGCTTCCATTGTTGATGGTGTCCTCCACTATATGCAATGTCAGGCAGCATGAGCTGACGTGTGGCAGGGTACACTTATGGGCCATTCCCCATACAGCTCTGCATTCCTACCCTAAGTGTCTGATCATTGGTTCAGCTAGGGCAAAACCTATAAGAAAAGCCTTAGGTAATGAAGAAAAAGGGAGAAAAACCAATTGAGACAATGGTAAACAGATCTGATGTCAAAACTTGGGCTGTCATGGTGCGTGACTGGAGTTGATGCTGCTCCACAAAGCATCCTTATTTTTTTAAGAAAAACATTAAAAGGCAGCCATCTGGGTATGTGTATAATTACAGATCGTCTTGTTGTTGTTATTTAAACATATTGTCTTTTTCTATTACAAAATTATGTTAATTGCCAAGAAAATGGGTTTAACAGCAAGAAGTTGGTAAGATAAAGAGCTCATCTACACTGTAGAAATATTGCAGTTTGATACTACTTTGATTGCCATGTTTCATTATTATGGAATCATGAGAGTTGTAGACTTTAGTCTTCTCTGCCAGAAAGGGTGTCCCACCAAACTACAGATCCAAGGATTCCATAACACTGGACCATGAAAATTACAGTGGCGTCAAACTGCATTTACTCTACAATGTATATGAACCCTAAGTCTACTTCATCAGATGCAAATAGACTGCAGACGATGGAGTAGATGCAACCTATGAAAGCACATGCTACCAATTTATTTCTCTCAGTATCAAAGCTGTTCTAAAATCCTTTGCATATTGATGCAGGCTAACACGACTCTATCTTTAAATCCAATTTTGTCAATATTGCCATAATGGTCAAATGATTCAAGAGTATAAAATGGAAAACCTTAAATGCTCATGCTATCTTTCATTCACTCATTTTAAATAAGCGCTGCCAAGTTATTATTTGGTTATTTTAGCTCTTACATGTGTGAAATGTACAAGCAGTTATAAATGATAAAATGGTCAGGGGGAAATGAAAAAAATGTTAAATCCTGGTTCTAAAATTACTAAGTTTCCCTTTTGTATTTGTTGTTTGAAGCAGTTATCTAAGTTTATCTAAAATGCTCAATGTTCTCTGAGGCTCACTATTATTGGGAAGTGCTAGATTGTCTATAGATATATTGTGTTGGCACTCAATGTGACCTCACCAGAAATGTGGTATTGCCAGCAAGCCTCTGGGAGAAAGCTGCTTACTGATAGCAAGGAAGCAGTAGCCCTGTTGGCCGTATGGACAGCAGATTGGGCCAAATCAAATCTAGCTTTTCATGCCTCTAACACAGCAGGATCACTCTAGAGCAGTGGTTCTCAACCTTTCTAATGCAGTGACCCCCAAATAAAGTTCCTTGTGTTGTGGTGACCCCCAACCATATTTTCGCTGCTACTTCATAAATAATTTTGCTACTCTTATGAATTGTAATGCAAATATCTAATATGCAGGATGTATTTTCATTGTTACAAATTGAACATAATTAAAGCATAGTGATTAATCACAAAAAAATAATGTTTAGGGGAGTATGGATAATTGATGATGGGATTTGCGGTACCTTCAACCAATTCAGCTCTGACTTCTACAGACCACTGAGATCCCCCACGAATTACAGACCTGGACCAAACTTGGCACATAGAACTCCCATACCCAACAGAAAATACTGGAGGAGTTTGGGAGGAGTTGACAGTGATTTATGGGAGATGTAGTTCACCTACATCCGGAAAGCACTGAGAACCCAAATGACTATGGATCTGGACCAAACTTGGCATGAATACTCAATACGCCCAAATTTGAAAAATGGTGGAATTTGGGGGAAATGGATCTTGACATTTGGGTGTTGTAGTTGCTGGGATTTATAGTTCCTCAGCAAAAATCCCTTTTATCTGATCCAAGCAAGGCTGGAGAGGAGAAAAGGCTTTGTCTCCTCCGCCCAAGGAAGAATATCTAACCCAAAGTAGTTCCGGCTGGAACTACTTTGGGTGGGAGGAGCCTGGAGAAGACTAGCCTTCCTCCAGTCTCCTCCTGACGTCTACGAGGACAGTCGCACGTTCCAGGTCGGTAAGTTGGGCCTACGGGGGCAGCGAGGCCCTTGGCCTCGTGCTCCCGTGGCCCAGGAGATCACAGTGGGCCCAGCTTTCCTGGCCGTAGCCACAACCAGCGCGGTGCTGGGTGGAGGGCCTGGCGAGGGCGGAGAGGTTTTTTGGCCTCCTGGCCTCGTGGCCCGCTCGCGGAGCTCCTTATGTGCGCGTGCACGGTTACTGGGATGGCGCGGGTGAGGTGGCGGGCCCACCCCCAGCCGCCAGTTCGTTGGGGCTCCCACTTGGGCGGCTTTTTCTGCCAACGGTTCCAGGCTCCTGAGGGCTAGAGATGCCCCTGGTCCCCCAGCGGTGTTTGCGGGGCACGCGCAGTGTGAGCGCCTTTTGGCGCTCTGGGCGGGAGCGCTAGGCGGTTGGGGTTTCCGCCGCGCTTGAGCCTGCCTCGGTGTGGTTTTTGGGAGCGGCAGCGGCCCTGGGAACTCTGCTTGGGTCACCAGCCGCGTTCCATGAGCTCCCAAGCTATCGACCATTTCGAGGGATTTTTTCGCCTGGGCTATAATGGTCTATATGGCTATAACTGCGCTCCATGCGGTCATGCCGGCCACATGACCTTGGGGGTGTCTATGGACAATGCTGGCCCTTCGGCTTAGAAATAGAGATGGGCACCACACCCCAGAGTCAGGCATGACTGGACTTAAGGTCAGGGGACTACCTTTACCTTTACCTATAATGGTCTGCAGGTTGAATTTACATTATTGTCTAATTTGAGTCCAGTTTTCTATATAGTGTACAGTAAAGGCATATTGAAAGTAAGAAGGGAGAGAGGTCTTGCCGCATGAATAGCAGCCATTTTGACTGCACCTCGTGGCTGGCGGCCATTTTTACGTCACCTCATGGCAAGTAGCCATTTTGTGGTTTGTTGTTTTCGTGTTTCCCCGGGTAATTGGTGGCCATCTTTGCCTCTGAGGGGGCGAGGGCATTATTGAACCCAGCTCTTTGCCCTTACAGGCCAGGCAGTAATAGCACACTGTTGCTTTGGCTTTACCACCACCGACCCCCCCCCCCTGCATCATTGCCCCTCTTCCCCCTGTCATACGCTGCGGCGGAGAGTTCCACCGCTGAACACATATAAATAAATGAAAAAGGGGTACAGCATTTTTAGATGGAATTTTCTTTCTTATATTCCGAAGCTGTTGTTCCACATCATAATCTCCATACATATTAAACAAGTTGCTCACTCACTGGTGGCTTCCTATCACAGGTTTATCTATGGCTACAATCACATAGAAACAGATAATCAGGGAATCGATAGGGTTGGAGGAGACCTCATGGGCCATCCAGTCCAACACCATTTTGCCAGGAAGCAGACTACTGTAAAGCTCATTGGGCCATTAAATAAATAAATAAAAAATTGCGAGTTTTGACATTCGATTAAAGTCCTTTGACCGATGGCCGGCCACTTTGAGGGCTTCTGGTGTCGTTATAGAAAGGTACTCCTTCGTGCATGTGTCAGGGCTTAGGTTGCATGACATTTGATGGTCAGTGGTTTGCTCTTTGTCACACTCCCGTGTTACGGATTTCACTGATGGCCCCGTTTCTAGAGGTGGGCCCTGCATCTGGTGGCGCCGGAGCCCAGTCTCTTTCAGCGCCTTCCAAGTCGCCCAGTTTTAAGTGTGTCCAGGTGAGAGTCTCTCATTTGATATCAGCCATGGTTTAGGCGCTGGGAATTTGGGCCTGCCATTTTGGACTTTTACTTGCTGAAGTGTTCGTGCGAGGATCTCTATAGAGCTTATAAGTTTTATTTTAGGTGTAGGCTGTTAACTTACAGGCCATACCCAAGCAGGGGATGAGCCGGAGATGTCTCGCCTTGGTCCTTTCAGTATTAGAATCATAGAATCAAAGAGTTGGAAGAGGCCTCATGGGCCATCCAGTTCAACCCCCTGCCAAGAAGCAGGAATAGTGCATTCAAATCACCCCCGACAGATGGCCATCCAGCCTGCTGGAGTGGTCGTGACTTCCCGGTGGATGTTTGGTGCTGTGAGCCCTCAATGTCAAATTAGTACTGTTATTACTACTACTGCTTCTAATAATAACAATAACAATAACAACAACAATAACAACAAAACAACAACAACAATAATAATAATAATAATAATAATAATAATAAACGCAGTCAGTAAATGGCGATTTTAGACAACCAGACAGCCGGATCCATAATAACCATCAGTTAGAATATTACAGTCGAACCATCTTATAATAAGATAGCTTATACAGCCAGACATATATTATTATTGTTTATAATAATAAAGATTAACAATAATAAAAAACGGATAAAATAATAATAATAATAATAATAATAATAATAATAATAATAATAATAATAAAATAAAAAATGGTCCACCCGAGCTCGTAAAGACCGATCTAACTAAAGTGGTGTTATTTTGTTTTCAGAATGCTACCTAGAAAGAATGTTGGTGGCCCAAAAGGCAAGGGTCCCGCTAGAAGGAGACAGGGGAACCGCCGCCAACCACACGCTACTGTGGCCCCAGAGGACAAAACGGCAAAGGAAGTATTCCATGCCCTATTGGCCCGAATTGAGGCAGTTGAAGCAATAACAGACAACCTGCCTCCTGAACATGCCTTGCATCCATCTCAAAACTTAGGTGAGGACTTTTTACCTGAACCTCCCTTTTCCTGTAATGTCTCTCTAGTACCCAGTGCTGAATGGGAACATGAACAATATACTGACTCAGCTCAGCCGTTTTCCGCAAGAAAATCAACGCTACCTGTGTCATCACCATTACCTGCAACTGGGGCCCTGGACGACAGTGTGGGTCAGATGACGCCGACGCCTGGTGAAACCTCAATTATGTCAATAGGTAATCCTGATTTGCCTCCGGACCTCATGGAAGGCCGGCACACACAAAAAGTAGAACAGGATGGCTTCATCCACACTAAGTTACTCACACAAAGTGAGGGCCCAGCTGTTTCTTATGACACCCAAACATTGGCCTCAACGAGTGATTCAGTTGTTGTCTGTGATAGCGCCAACCAAGCGTCTGGGGCACCCTCTAAGTTAATACCACCATTTGAGGGGTTTCCCCCGGCACCTCTGGGTGCACATCTGCCTTATGAGACAGTGCTTGCTATTTTAAACAACGAGTACATAGAGTTGTTCACCCTGTACTACGGGCGTCAAAAAGAGACACAAGTCGACTATGGGGATACTCCGCACAATATAACTTCACGTGTGGGGAGGATAGATCCAAGCTGGGCCAATTGGTTTCACTGCTTTATGATTTACGCTAGTGTGCTTATACATCATTACCCGACACGGGCACAGTCACTTTTCAAATACTTGGACATCATTCGGGAGGCATACTACAGTTTTCCTGGAGACGTTTGGCTCAGATATGATAAGCTGTTCCGACAAAAGGCTGCAGGTGATCCCTCACTGCGCTGGGATATAGTAGACGGACAGCTTTGGAGGTCAGCACTATCCCCATATATGGGTTGAAATAGCGACGATACATCACGTTTCTATAGCCAACTATCGGCCTCTCATTAACATTCAAAGACGAAAGACTACTTGCCACACGCTCCAGAGCGGATAATATTATGTCTAAGGCCCAACATCACCACGGTCAATTCTCGGGTCATGGTACAAATAGCCTCTACATTACTGCTCCAATACTTCTTCAAGGCCTTTCACAAATTAATTGGCTATTGCCATAAAGCTACACCACAAGAGAGATGTTTATTCAAATATAGTTATATCATAAGCATATTGATATATAAAGACACACTATAATACAGAGTGGCCATACTAGCTTCAGATACATCGGGCCACTCTGGATGCACATAGTTGGAGTTGTGAAACCAACAGACAGATGTTTTGTTTTGGTTTGATTATATTTAGGATTGAAGTGGTGATGGTTTGGTATTTCTAAGTTTGCTGCGCAGGGCAATTAAATAAGTTCTTGTTCAACTACATGATTGTCTGGATAGTCAACAATGTAGTAAAATATCAAACACCTCACTAGACAATTAACCTCTCCAGGGTTTAGCTGTTCCAGGCCTGCTGTCGCTGATGGTTATATAAAATCACAAATAATTCGATGTAGGGTCGTTTGGAGGCAAGTTGATAAGTTCGGTTAAGATACCACTTATAACAGCTAACGGGGTTGAGCCATCCATGCCGATACAAGTTTGAGATATAACAACAGGTGAGGGGGCTTATAAGGGCCAAAGTCGAATTTGATAACACCCGAAGCCGAAAACAGTCAGGGCTATAGCGGGACTGGCCTTGATACACCCAGATGGAGATTGGAGCGATCGGCTTATATCTAAGCACTTGTGAGGTTGGCGAAAACAGGTGCCCCGAGGTGGCGCTATTACAAGTCCATCAGGGGTGGCATTACTTGGGGGGGGACAGAGGGGTATTACGCCCCCTTCCCGAAGGGTTAATCTGTGTTTATTGAGTCTTGACAGCTCCAGCCGGTTGGGTCATGGATAGACAACCTGTGGAGCCACGGGGCGGATAGACGGAGTATGTCTGATCTACATTACCACTTGATCTACATTACCACCATCAAGACAATTATCGATCGGATTTTCGGGGAAGGAGAGCCTGATAGATTGGACAAGAAGTTTTTGTTATGATCGTGGGGTTTTGAAGATGGGTGCCCCGAGGCGGCACTATTTCAAGTCCACCAGGGGTGGCATTACTTGGGGGGACAGAGGGGTATGACACCCCCTTCCCTATGTGTCGATCGGTGTTTTTTTTGAGTTTTGACAGCTCCAGCCAGTTTGGCTCATGGAGTCGTGTCTGGGTCATATTCAACACTTGATCTACTTACCACTATCAAAGGATTATCAATCGGGCTTTCGGAGAAGGAGGAGCCCGATAGATTGGACGACAGTTTTTTTTGTTACAATTGTGAAGTTTTTTCAAAACTGGGTGCCCCGAGGCGGCACTATTACAAGTCTAGATGTGCCCCGAGGTGGCACTATTACAAGTCCACCATGGGTGGCATTAGTTGCGGGGACTGAGGGGTATTGCACCCCCCTTCCCGATGTGTTGATCTGTGTTTTGAGCCGTGGCAGCGCCAGTCGGTTTGGCTCATATGTCCAAAATTATGGAGCACATGCTATGAACCTTATTGGGTAAGACTCTGAGACTCCAAGAAATACCAAGTTCCATCCAGCTTAATGACAATACACATGGTTGTTGTCAATAGAGACAACACGAAGAGCAGTTGTATATTTCACAACATTGGAATCAGTTAAGTTACAGCCATATGTGGGCAACTTTTCTTGAGCACAGGCTAGCAGGTTATAGGAGCTGTTTTATGGAGTGGGAGGATGGGACTAAGTAGACACTTGTCCGCATCCAGTGGCAGAAAAACAGCTAGGAAAGGAAACATTTATCTGGTGTGCACCCAAGACACCCCCTTTGGGGAGACAAAAGGCCATTAATGTTAAACATCACCGATTGTTACACTATCCAAGGTGAACAAGATAATGGCTTTAAATGGGGAGGGTCTTACCTCAATATCCTTGAGGAAGATTCCTCCAACACATTTTGCTAATAAGATTACCCAGGTTTACGTCACCCGGGAAGCGGGTGCTTCGCCCTGTGAGCCGAGGGGGGGTAGTCCGAGAAGGGACACCACCTCGGCTTTATTCATTGCACGTTTCATGCTAGTCTGATTATGGTTTTGAGTGTTAGATTTAATTAGGTAACAGTTAATAAAGTTGCCCAATTTTAAACCCATAACTTGTGTGGTGTCTTCTTTTGGGGAGTTGGCAGACAATCCCTTTTATCTGATCCAAGCAAGGTTAGAGAGGAGAACAGGCTTTGTCTCCTCCGCCCAAGGAAGAATATCTAACCCAAAGTAGTTCCGGCTGGAACTACTTTGGGTGGGAGGAGCCTGGAGAAGACTAGCCTTCCTCCAGTCTCCTCCTGACGTCTACCCACCGCATCCCGCCCATTAACAGTATAATTGAGGTTGCTTTAGAGGGCTGGGTAGGAATTTTTTCCCCTCCTGCATTCCAGGAGGGTTTTTTCGCCTACCCTATACTGTTACCAGGGGGCAGATCGGGTTTGTCGGTGTTTTTAAATAGGTTTAACGGAAAAAACAGCTAGGAAAGGAAACATTTATCTGGTGTGCACCCAAGACACCCCCTTTGGGGAGACAAAAGGCCATTAATGTTAAACATCACCGATTGTTACACTATCCAAGGTGAACAAGATAATGGCTTTAAATGGGGAGGGTCTTACCTCAATATCCTTGAGGAAGATTCCTCCAACACATTTTGCTAATAAGATTACCCAGGTTTACGTCACCCGGGAATCGGGTGCTTCGCCCTGTGAGCCGAGGGGGGGGGGTAGTCCGGGAAGGGACACCACCTCGGCTTTATTCATTGCACGTTTCATGCTAGTCTGATTATGGTTTTGAGTGTTAGATTTAATTAGGTAACAGTTAATGAAGTTGCCCAATTTTAAACCCATAACTTGTGTGGTGTCTTCTTTTGGGGTGTTGGCAGACAAAAGGGCATTCTGAACTCCAACAAAAATGGAATTGAAGAAGCTTGGCATACAGAACTCCCATAACCAACAGAAATTACTGGAGAGGATTGGGGTACCTTGGCATTTTGGAGCTGCTGGGATATATAGTCCTCTCCCATCCAAAAGCATTCTGAACTCATGCAGCCATGCAATGCTCTTCAACTTGGCACAGATAATTCCCATGGTGAACAGAAAATACTGGAGATAACTGTGATACATAGACCTTGGCATTTTGGAACTGCTGGGATATATAGTCCTCTCCCATCCCAAAGCATTCTGAACTCATGCAGCCATGCAATGCACTCCAACTTGGCACAGAGAATTCCCATGGTGAACAGAAAATACTGGAGATAACTGTGATACATAGACCTTGGCATTTTGGAACTGCTGGGATATATAGTCCTCTCCCATCCCAAAGCATTCTGAACTCATGCAGCCATGCAATGCACTCCAACTTGGCACAGAGAATTCCCTTGGTGAACAGAAAATACTGGAGATAACTGTGATACATAGACCTTGGCAACTGCTGGGATATATAGTCCTCTCCTATCCCAAAGCATTCTGAACTCATGCAGCGATGCAATGGACTCCAACTTGGCACAGAGAATTCCCTCCCCCCCTCATAGACAGATGGCCAGGCATGAGGACGGCATGAAGAGTTTTACTCACATTGCGGTCTAACAAAGGGTGAGTCTTCTTCCCCCGTTCCTTTGCCTCCAAAGCTCCTCCTCCTGACTACCCACATTTCTGTGGGAAGAGCAAGAGGAGGAGCCTTCCAGGAGTGCCATGTGGCTGGGTCTGGGAGTCGGCAGCCATTTTGGAGGGGGCGGGGCCAGCTAAGGCACCTTGGCGACCCCCAGAAAATGGCCTAACGACCCCCCCAGGGGTTGCGACCCCCAGGTTGAGAAACGCCGCTCTAGAGCTTTTTATGAAATCCGGAAGCTCCAAAGTAATTCCCATGTTCCCCTAAAGTGGGTTAACAGCTAGATGCAATGGATATGTTGCCCATCTAATCCATGTGACATGTGGCATCACTGCAGCAAGCGAACAGTGAATCCACATTATTTCAGCCATGCCGACACAGCCCTAGTGGAGACACCTGAAACCTTTCTGTTTTCAACAAATGGAGACACATTCTGCCTTTTCATGCGTGCCTTTCTCTCTAATTAGAACTGGAAACACCTCATACTAATTTGGCATGGAATGGTTTTTAAACATTCTAATTTGATGACAAATTATGCTAAATTCTTAGCTTAACATAATGCAAGCAGCTTATATGAATACACATATTTGTGCAGTCCTAATTAAAAAGACATACTTGTACAAACTGATACCTTTTCAGTATTTTACTACAGGATTCCTGACTGGGGTTCTACAATGTTTTATAAAGGAAAATTCTCCAGCACTAAATTCATAATTGACAGATCCCAGAAGAGAAGAGTGACTAAAAATACCCAGCAACAATAACAAGTTTCACGTGTATTTTCTGTTTCTTAGTATATTAGTTCCTACTAAGGGATTGTGTAGCACCTTTGAGACTGAAAAAAAGTCAGTCTCAAAAATGCTGCAAGATCCCTTTGTATGCTAAAGCAGACTAACATAGCTATGTCTTTGAATAGCCCCTTACTATGTTGCTCTACTCCTCCCACAGGTATATCACACCCAAAGTGAGTCTAAAATGTTATTATGGGTGAAAGACAGATAACGACTGCTATTATGATTGCTCATGGGTAAATTGTCTCATGTCCTGCCTGGGAGTCTCAGACATTTCTAGGAACAGGGACAGTTTGAGCAAATGCTTTAACTGCATGAATGCATTCCTGGGCCCTGTAGAAACCTGAGCTTCCAGGATCAGGAATGAATCCAAGAGTGCATCAAAACAGTGTTCCAGTTCTGTCAATTGATATATGAAGGTGGACTGTTGTGTGGTTTCAAGGCTGTATGGCCATGTTCTAGCAACATTTTCACCTGACGTTTCACATGCATCTGTGGCTCTGAACATGCCAGCCACAGATGCAGGCAAAATGTCAGGAGAAAATGGTGCTAGAACATGGCCATAAAGCCCAGAAACCACACAACACTCCAGTGATTCCGGCGATGAAAGCCTTTGACACTATATGAAGGATTGCTTCATTTTTATAATTGTAAAAAAATAATAATAATTACATGTTCTACCCTCTGTCAGCTTTTATATTTCCTTTTCATTTCATTTCACTCTTTCCCTTTTCCCCCGTCTTTGTTGTTCTTAATGCCTTTATCCTTGGAAAACTGAAAAAATTCCCCTTTAGTTCAGTAGGTCTAAATATAAGTATATATGGATCCAACCCATGCAGTATAACTATAACAGATACAATGATTTGGCTGAATATTTCATGTTAAAAGCAAAATAAATTCTGATTTTAAAAATGTTCAGTCTAGCTTTTACCACCTACAATTTCACACCTCAGAAGTTCAGGCTATGCAGTCTCTCCACTGCAGGCATACAACCACATCAATCATCCGGCAGCAGGAGGCAGTAGTGATCTATTTTGCCATCAGGCATAGGGAATCTGGAGCCCCACCGTGCATTGCTTGCATCACTGGGAGGATGATCAAATGGGGAGAAGTGTGAGCACACATGATGCTCATGTCTTCCGCCCATCGATTATGGCAACACTGGAAGCCTCCCATGTTGTCACAGCGGCATGCCAGTTCCACCCTCCTTCAGCCATGCAGCGAACACAGCACCATCTTATGAGAGCCAGTCAGCTCTATGGGTGACTGGGGCTGGATTGGGGTATGCCTCCGATTCTAGCCCCGTATGACGAAGTTGATAATTTTCTTGTATTTCCATTATTTTCGTACTCAGGGCCCTGAGTTCCTTTCATCACTCTTCTCAGCCTTTGTAATGCAGAGGTACTTACTTACATACTTAGGTGATCCTTCGTTGTCCAAGGATGATGGTCCTCCAAGATCAGTGTACTGGCGGTGGGTCTGTAGGTGACTGTGGAGCCCTATTCTTGATCTGCATCTTCTTCCACAGTGAGGGCATCGGTTTCCAGGTGGAAGGCGGTCCCAGTCGGAGTTGGCTTGATGCACCTTCCTCTTGGCACATTTCCCTCCATTCATGCCTCTTCAAATTCTACAGCACTGCTGGTCACAGCTGACCTCCAACTGGAGCGCTCAAGAGCCAGGGCTTCCCAGTTCTCAGTGTCTATGCCATAGTTTTTAAGGTTGGCTTTGAGCCCATCTTTAAATTTCTTTTCCTGTCCTCCAACATTCCGTTTTCCATTCTTGAGTTCAAAATAGAGCAACTGCTTTGGGAGACGGTGGTCGGGCATCCAGACAACATGGCCAGTCCAGCGGAGTTGATGGCGGAGGACCATCGCTTCAATGCTGGTGTTCTGTGGTGCGCTGGGCCTGTAACAACTGACTTTTCTATAGGACGTATACTTTGTCCCAGCGGGAAGCCGGGGTGCCTCAAAGAAAGGTCCTCGGGGATTTTCCTGAAGTGATGGTCTTTAGAGTCTTTAATGATATAACAAAATCTTTATTATGGAACCAACAATAAATCTTCAAACAACACTTCAAAGCTTTCTTTCTCTAGTCCTTAGGAGACTGGCAACTGACATAGATTAACTATACTTTCTCTGCATGAGGAAAACCCTTTATAACCTCTCCCAGGCTGTCTATCATCTGGGCCTCGTTGGTGTGGGTCTTACTACCGATTCCATATGCATCTGGACATCGAGTAAACCTACCAGCCAAGGCTTGTAGATATTTCAACTGGGTTTCGCAGGTCTGTAATGCTGTTCTCCCTCCGAGAGATCTTTGGAAACTTCAGGGCTCTTTCCCTCTGATGCTGTGAGGCTGAGGGGCTGAGAACTCTCAGCCAGAGATTTGGGATCTTTTTTCTTCTGTTTCTGTTGGAATTTCTGTAACCCCGAATGGTCTGTTTCTATTTCCCCGGATGATCTTGAGGAATGAAGCTTTTTCTACGGGACGAGCTGGTCTACGTCCCATAGCCTAGCTTCCTTGTGTGAGACTGCCCAAAATGGTTCCTTTCCCTCCCAGAGCCCTGAACAGGGGGCAGAACCAAAGCTTAATGATGATAGACAGGTGGCCTATCCTATGACTGCAAACTTTAACAGGAGGAAAATGCAGTTGCAGCTTCTGGTACAGCCGTACCAGCACAACTGGTGGTCTTTGCTTCTTCCAGCACGCTGACCTTTGTCTGCTTGTCTTCCCAAGAGATTTGCAGGATTTTTCGGAGGAAGCGCTGATGCATGTAACATCTGTAGATAGTCCACGTCTCGCAGGCATATAGCAGGGTTGGGAGGAGAATACCTTTATAAACAAGCACCTTAGTATCCCTATGGATTTCCCAGTCCTCAAACACTCTCTGCTTTATTCAGAAAAATGCTGCACTCGCATCACTCTTTCATCGCTCTTCTCAGCCTTTGTAATGCAGAGGTAATGAGGTAGTAAGCCAGCCAGTTTAGGAGCAAGGTTCATTTCTCCATCCTGGCATGATGCTCACTGAGTGACAATGAGTCAGTCACATGTCCCCCTTCAGAGGAAGTCTGAAGATAAAATGAGTGAGTGGAAAGGATGTCCTCAGTCTTGAGTTCCTAAAAGAAATAACAATCTATATACAAATCTATAGACACAGATAACTATAAACTATACAGCTATCTGCCCATGTTTTGAGAGCTTTAGAAGAGACCCTCCTCAGGATACTACCATCTGCTCCCAGGCTCTGCAACATACTTCCTAGAGTGTCTAGAGCACCCTGTGTGGCTTAAATGCATAATTGATAAATATATTACATTTATTTATTGGTTTGTTGCATTATATACATTTTTAAGGAACAACTCAAGAGTAAATGGTGTTGCATATCTCTATGCTTAAGTTACATGTATAGCACATAGCTACTTTCTTACTCTTTACTGACCTAGCTTTAAAAACAAACAAAAAAAAACCACACACACAAACAAGTAGAAAGGGAGTTCAGGCACACAAATATGAAGATCGAGTGGGGAAGGGGTGGCATTAAGGAGCCCTTGAAGGAGGAAAATGAATTGAGATAAGCTCAATTGCATTCTACCACATGCCGAGTTAGGGAATAATTCTCTTCTTTTCAAAGTATAGCAGTGATGGAAGATGATTCTCAGGGGACTGCCCTAAAGTTGAACATTTCAGGGATTATCTGCCAATTAATTTCACCTTCAGTGACATTTTCCATCATACTAAGAATCTCTTCAGGATATATTAGGGCAGCTAATAGCCACTTCCACAAGAATGAAGGATCAAGGGTGTTTATCTCCTCATTCATAAAGGAGCAATTTCCCCCTACTGCTTGGGACTCACAGAGAGCTAAATCTAATGTGTTTTGCTGTACAGAAGAGTCTAAAATAAAGAGAAAGAGAGACAGAGATCCCTTCAGGGTTATCTCTTGCAGTTTCATTGTATTCACACATAACAATTACTACTGTTGCAGCCATTGCTAATATGATACTTTTATATTTTGTCACAAATCACTAGAAATTTTGCACCTAGGTAAGGAAGATTTATCCCATTGTATCAGAAGCCATATATTATAATAGCAAACTCTTTTTTCTGAGTGGCACCATCTAAGTAGAAGAAGGAAGCTTGAGGAAAATCCAAGGTTGTAAAAAATACAAGTCTTTTTGAGCCTATATAGTCCAGTGGAATTGCCTCTATTGAAAATTGGAAGGGAAAAATAGAGGAGGGAGGAAATTGAATGAAGTTATCTTAGCAGAAGACATTACAGTAGGTACTGCAGACTACTTCAACCAGAGAAATCAGCCATAGCAGAGCACCTGATGAACCAACCTGGACACAGAATATTATTTGAGAACACAGAAATGCTGGACCACTCTAACAACTACCATGTCAGGCGACACAGAGAAGCCATTGACATCCACAAGCACATAAACAATATCAACAGAAAGGAGGAAACTATGAAAATGAACAAAATCTGGCTATCAGTATTAAAAAAAAAAACCTCTAAAATTATAACAGCAAATAAAGTATTAAAAAACTCTAAAATTATAACAACAAATATAACAGCACTCAAACACAGGGGAACTCCAGACAAGAAACAATCAAAAACAGCTAATCAGCTCTCAACAAAGGATTCCCTCAGGCACTGACAAGCCATTTATTTATTTATTTATTTATTTATTTAGAACATTTTACCCCACCCTTCTCAACCCCTGGGGGGACTCAGGGCGGCTTCCAATTGGCAATAATTCAATGCTGCATCATAAAATACAGAATAACAAATATAAGAATTAAACATGAACATTAATAAATAAAGATTAAAACAGTATACTTACACTCTGATTAGCTATTGCCAGTCTGGTGGCTGTTTAGCTAGCCATCTACTAATGAATACTCCGCTTAACTTATCCAAACCCTCTTCCATGCCATAGTCAAACATTATCAATGGTCCTTTAACCTGATTGCCCGAAGGCCTGGTCCCACAGCCACATTTAAACCTTTTTCTTAAAGGTGAGGAGGGATGACTATGACCTAATTTCCCCGGGGAGCAAATTCCATAGGTGGGGGGCCACCACCGAGAAGGCCCTGTCCCTCGTCCCCGCCAAGCATGTTTGAGACAAAGGCGGAGCCGAGAGCAGGGCTATGCCTAAAAACTGCCAGGCCATCAAATGCTAATCAAGATATCCAGTTGAAACATTCACACCTACCTCCAACAGACAAGAGTTCTTTTTCCCACCGTGGACATTCCACAGATATATATACTCAATTTTCCTAGTTTCCAACAGACCACACAACCTCTGAGGATGTCTGCCATAGATGCAAGTGAAATGTTTGGAGAGAATGCTTCTAGAACATGGTCATATAGCCCAAAAACCTACAACAACCCAGTATTTTTAGAATGTCCAAGTTGTTCTCTTTCCTCCTCCCACTTTCCCCCTTTTTGCCCTCAGCTTACTTCAGTTGGTGCAAACTGAGTTCCAAGTGTTGAGTTAATTCAACAGAGAGGAGAAGAGAAGCGGGGGGGGGGGGGATCTTGTCCTTTCCTGTAGTTTCTGGCAAACTGCTGCATCTTTTCCTTGCTTGTAACTAATACCTTTTGCTATCTTGAACACAGATTGCTGATTTTTTGTCATATGTGTCCCAATGTTCAGTTTATTCTCACTCTATATGCATCCCTGTTTTCATCTGTCAAATGTTGGGATGGTATGTACTAGCAGAACAACTAGCAATGCTTATCCAAAGTATGTTCTAATAGGTTGTGGAAGATGTGATAAAATAGCTTGTGAAATAAGTTGAAGAACAACTTGCACTAAGACCATCTTTCAAGCCTGTACACAATCAGAATTACAGAACAAGTAGCAATAGAAGAACTTTGCATGAGAGCAGTGGTTCTCAACCTGTGGGTCCCCAGATGTTTTGGTCTACAACTCCCAGAAATCCCAGCCCGTTTACCAGCTGTTAGGATTTCTGGGAGTTGAAGGCCAAAACATCTGGGGACCCCCAGGTTGAGAATCACTGCATTAGAAAAGACACAGCCGGATACAACCCAATATATTTTCAGCTCATATTTTTGTATGGAGAGCACTTACATTCTGTTGAAGCATTGCATTTGTTACATTTGGAAAACCAGATAATCTGAGTCAATTATCTCTTCATATATCACTCTTATGGGAAGCAAGTAACTAAGGGAGTAATAGCAACTTTGCCTTTTAATGGCTTGGCTTCTTTTTATAAAATATAAAAAGCACAGAATCTCCAGCTGCACCATTCCAAATTGCCACCGTTGCCAGCAGAAATCCAATTCAATTACAATTCAATTATAGTTTCTTTTAAAAATGCATTAAGCTCTGCACCAGCCAAAGCTAAACATTTTTAAGTCTCGTTGATTCCAATGCACAAAATTTAAGCACATGTATAACTCTTTCATTGAAATCAATGGGGTTGAGAAGTTGAGTGCAGCTAGATGTGACTATGGTTATTGAATACTAATCGGATGATGAAGCAAAAGGTCAGATTTCCCTTAATACATTTCTTACTTACTCTGTTTTTGGAACTTCTTTTCTCAACCAGAAGAAATCAGACTGTGCTGCATGCTTGCGGGTCTGAAGAACGTTGCCGAAATAATCAGTCTCTGAAAACTTCAGCTGGGGATAGAACATAAGGTTGTGCAAGCTGAACCAACAGATTCAAGGGGAAGTATCAAAAAATAACTTTAATGCTTAGGAAGAAAGAATTAAACTCGTCTCATTTCCAACCATAATTATTTGTATAACACAGATAATTCCAGAACATTTTTCCCATTGTGAAGGCTCATATGCAGTCCCCTAAGATGTTGCTATTAATTTACTTGTCATCCTATTTTATTTTTATTTTGGAAAGGTTGGGAAATGAAATGTTTCCATCAAACAACATTTATTGCAAAACTAGAACCATATACACATTGCCCAGTGGGACTTTATGCTAAACAAAACATACACATGCATAGAGTTGCACTTTACATGTCACACAATTGATAAATACTGGGATCTTAGAAGATCGCTATGTTATATGAAATTTTAGTCTCCCGAACAGAAAATTCCAGTCAACAAAATGGTTTGGCTATTATCTGGTTCATCACAAAATATAAACAGAGATGTTCCATATAAACAGGACAGTATAAAAATAAGGTATATGTGAGCAACTGTGTTATGAATCCCAACCTTCCATCTTACAAAGGCAAAGAGTTAATAATTCTTACAAGGGTAAGATAAGCCAAAGCATACATTTAAACATGAGAACTTTACAAGCAAAAGTCCCAGAAGACGTAAAATTGATCTTCCCCCAGAGTATTGATGCTCTAAGCAGCTATGTATTTATTTATTTATTTTTCAAATTATATCCTTCAAGGGCTAATAAATATTTTATTACATTGAGGAGACAGTCAGAAAATATAGCTGTTAGCAGTGATGGTGGCTCAGAGAACTAGTAATTGGATATAAGGCTAGGTCACACTTTCAGACTCAGAGCATGGGGCTAAGGATTCCAAGTCATTAACAACTAATTGCTGCAAGTGGTCTATTTGGAAAGAATCAGCAGCTTTGCACAGTCTTCAAAATGTGAAATATGGCTTCAAATCAAATTAAAGTAAAATTAAAGCAAATTATATATACCCAGAGATGCGCGCGCACACACACACACACTGTTTATATTTGGCATATTCCACCTACATTTCTTATTTCTTATTTGCCAGGAGGTGAGTTAAAACCTGACCAGATGCTTAGTATTAAACAAACTTTTAGGTGTTGAGTCAAAATATGGAAAACTATTGTCTCTTTTCTTGTATTTTACAATATTACAATATTAGAGGTTTTGAAATTGCATCTCTATTGCTTTCAAGGAAAAATGGGGAACATCAATATTGATCTGAAAATACAAAATAGTTCTATACCATTTTAAAAAGAAGAAGAGCTAAGTTACAAGAAAATCAATTTAATAGAAGCAGATAAATGCATGTTTTATATTAAGAGTTCAGTCCCATCTCTGTCCAAAAGTCGTGTACAGTGAGTGCTTGTGTCTATGGACTCTGTATCTTAACCACTCAGGGCTTGAAAATATCCTCCCACCCCAACCCCATAAAGCAAACTTGATATTTCAGTTTTATATCAGAGAAACCATTTTGCAACACCATTGTATATAACAATACATGAGTATCATTATTTTCGTAACAAACGGATCCTAGCACGAATCCCGGTGGACGCTAAAGGTTCAATGAAGCTAAAACTCTACCCTCCACTTTGTTTGCTAGCCTGATAAAACATAGAATACTATGTGACTGATTTGTCACTTAAGTGTTCATGGGTCATCTCCAAGTAAGATGCAAGGGTACAAATTTTCCAGTTTTGAAATGGCTGTGGGCAAAATCGTCAAGTCAGCTAGTATAACAGCAGCATCTTGCAATTTCTGTGGATTAATTGATTTGTTGCTTCAAACTGGAGAGACTTTGAGGGTGTCTGCTTATGTATTTAGTCTTATTTCCCTCCCAATCCCTGTGACACCAGGGCTCACTCCATGCTCTGCTCTCCAGCCATCAATTGGGTAATATTAAATGTTCCTTATATCATCTTCAGAGTAAGTGAGAAAGAATAGTCATCTCATTTCACCTTGATCTGGAAACAAGTCTGTTAATTAAGATTTCACTTTTAACAGTATGTTCTTTCTGCATGTGTGTGACTGAATGGCAAGTTGTGTGCAATTGTAGTGGTGCTTATTGGACATTACTTAATGACATTACCAGGTAGGTAAAGGTAAAGGTTTTCCCCTGACATTAAGTCCAGTCATGTCCGATTTTGGAGGTTGGTGCTCATCTCCATAGATAACTACAAGCTCATGTGGCTGGCATGACTGCATGAAGCACTGTTACCTTCCTGCTGGAGCGGTACCTATTGATCTACTCACATTTGCATGTTTTCAAACTGCTAGGTTGGCAGAAGCTGGGGCTAACAGTGGGATCTCAGACCAGGATCTGTCACAAAGTCTTCAGTTTGGGCCCTGAAGTGGCAACTAATCAGAGATCACCAATAATTGCTAATAAAAATCAAATGTTAAATGTCTTTTTGGCAATGTCTGCTCCTTTGACTATCATTTTGCAGAGTCTTTGCATTTTTTGGAATGGTGCTGGCATATGCCACTATAATTGGATAATGTGAAAAAGTTTCTAGATGAACAATTCACCTTTTCTGCCAGGAAAAAAGACAGTTCAGAGAGACTTAGAAGATCAGAAATAGCTTTGGAGAAAATATGTAACCCAAAGGAAGAAAATATAGGAGGCTGGCAAATCGCCCCACAGGACCTCATCAATGTGATGAGTTCCTTAGTATAAGTATTGCATAATTTAGCCAACAGAAATGGCACTGATGAGTGCATTTCATATGCGCAAATGTTAATTCGATAAATTCAATGTTACTTCAATTTTTGGTTGCTTGAGCAACTTGGAAACAAACCAGACTGTTTAAGTCACTTGCTTTCATCATTCCCAACTGCAGACTTCTTTCCTATTGAAGACTTGCTGTGGCTGTTGTTTTGTCTGGCTCTAAATATCTGTAATGACGAAGTTTCACACTACAATGATTTGATAGGGTATGAACATAAAGCAATAAAAGAAGTGACTTATTATCATTTCCAAGCCTACTTTAACTGCCACAGACAGAGCAATAGCCTCAATGAAGACAATGTGTGGTGTATTTGGGGCTACCTCACGAAAATATTTGGCAATTTCGGAGAAAGATTATGACTCAGAAAATGGATTACGGCTGCTATTAATTTGCTCCAGTGACACAGTTGACAGTAATCTGTGCTTTGTGTTAAAGATACACACTGCATCGACTACTGAACAAATTTAACCATAGGCATAGTTAAGACTTTCCTGTGTGGGTTAAGTAATGTTTGGAGTACTTACTCATCATCCTCAATTTCAATTAAAAATGCTTTATTCTCTTGATAGAAGTTTCATGTAAATAATGTGGGAGATTAAACAGAACACAAGAAATGTGCAAAGCAAAGGAAACTGTTATAGCTAAAGGCATGCATTTGTAGAGCAGAAATGAAGCATTCAGAAAGTTAATATCCATTATTTCCGGTGGGAACTAATATGTGAGCTATTTATGTCTTGTCATTACTCTTTTTGAGACCAAATTTCAGTTGAGAATCAAGTCTCAATCAAACATCATTGTAGAGTATTTTTATGTTGTCATCATCATAATTGTTGTCATTACTTGCCCAATATAGCTGAGCATTCTGGCTAGCGATCTAGAAAGCCAGTATCAAATAATCATCAGGAACATCTGTACTGTATGTACCCAAATGTACACTAAATCTCACATCAACACCCAGGCAAAAGATACTATGAGTGCTTCCAGATACTATGAGTGCTTCCAAAAGTGTGTGTGCTCTTGTGACACAGCTCTTTGGGCTTGCCAGGTCATCTCCGCAACCATTCATCACAAGGTGGATGTCTATGGAAATTTTGTGGATCTGCATGAGAAGAGTTTACACACACAAAAATCACACCCCAAAGTGTAATTTGTTTATGCTGTGGTATGATTTTGAAGAACAAATTTTCTCCATTTTTAAAAGTGCTTTTTCATTGATGGACTGTAACTATAAAAATAATTTCAAATGATAGAGAGAAATGTGAATAAGAGATGGATAGGTGGCAGTGGTACAGGGGGTGGGTGGTTGTTCTGGTATATCTCAAAATTAAAAAGAAGTCCATCTGACAGGCGCTGGGGATTGCCAGAAAATAGGTTAGGATAACCAGAAGATAAGTTAATATTTTTAACAGGCTACGAACTATAACAAAAATACTACAGTCTTCTAAGTATTTGCATCATCTGGAGGAGGTCACAATCCCACAGATGGCATAACTGACACAGAAATTAAGAAACTTGCATATTGTTCTTTGAAGCATATGATATATACTGCTTCTGGGGCTTACAGAGAGAATTAAGAACCTATACAGAATAGTAAAACGTTCCCTATTGAATGTCTACTTAACAGGAAAACGTTTAAATCTTTGTTCTGTGTATTTTAATATGTATTTAATAGAAATATGTTTTAATATGTATATTTTATACAATGTTTACGATTAATATGTGTTTTTAGCTAACCTGCCTCAAGCCACAAGGGGAGGCAGGTAAGAAAATAATAATAATAAAAATGATGATGATGATGATGATGATATTGTGATAGCAGCCAGTTTGCGAACTATTAGCAACCAGTCCATGGGGGGGGGGGGTGCTAGCCCCTCACATCAAATAGCCTGAAAAGTACTGAATAAATTAATTTAATTAAATTGCATTTCTTGGTACACACACATTCTGGACTTATGATTTTCTATTACTTTTGCTCAAAAACCTTTCAAGCCCATTTTTCCACAAAGCCCATTTCTGCACTCAGACTTACTATGCCTCTATTTATACTGTAGACCACCTAAATACCTAAAGCCACTAGATTCAATCTAATTTTGAAACCAATCAAGGTCAGCCCTTGTTAGTACTTAGATGGAAGGCCACCAATGAATACTAGATGCTATAGGTTATATTTCAGAAGTCGAAACTAGCAAAAGCACCTCTGACTATTTCTTCCCTAAGAAAATCCTATGAAATTCATGGGGTTGTCCTAAATCCACAGGTAGCTTGAAGACACAGCCACACATTTGCTGTGTTAATTCTTGCTATAAACAGCACTTGAATCAGGAACGAGGGAAAGAAAGGTTCCTGCAGATGAAAGTGAGAGGATGGTGACGTCTAAGAAGAAATGGGAGCATACATATACAGTGGGATTTGATTTCAGGACAACAAAATCGATGGCTGCTCAAGCCCCATTGTATGTATAAAATATGACATAGAAATGACATTTCTTATATAAAATGGCAAAACTTTGGCTTTTTGGTGTATTTTTTTAAAAAATATTTTCAAGCCATGGATAATTGAAACTATTGATGCAGAATCTGTGGATAAAGAGGAAGGACAGTAGTTGTACAGCATACATGGAAACAACTTACTCTTATCATTTCCCTTCATTTGCTAGAATTTAAGAGTTCCTTTATGATTACCTGTAAGGAAGGCCAGTTGATAGAATTTCTTTTGAGGCATGAAAAATAGAGCTATCAAAGCAAGGTGTCCACGTGTGTGTGTGTATAATGTTAATGCAGACTGTTCATTATACACAATATTTCAGGTGCCCATCAAGGTGGTCAAATGTCAGCCCTCCAGATGTTGTTGAGTACAGCTCTGATTAGACCTAGTCATTACTGCCAATGGTGAGCAGCCAGTTAACATTGTAATCCAACAATATCTGGAGATCACACTTTGCCAACCCCTGCAAGAAGGAGATGTACCCCATGCATTATATTGCCAAAAAGAGCCTGTATAGAACTGGAGGAAAGAGAAAAACACTTGGGGAGGGATGCGAATGGGAAGGGAAGCAATTCAGTCAGGAGCTGATGATTTGGGTGAGTGTGGGTAGCTATTCACCAACCAAAACACCAGTTACAGGCTAGTTGTAGTACTCTATATAGAAATTTTGCAAAATTATTTTTCCTGCATAACTTTTCTTTTCAACTAATCCCTTAAAATAATTTTTGAGTCTCCATGGAACAAGGATAAATTTCAATCATTTTGTTGTTTTCTTGTGTATCCTATATTGACACCACCTTTGCAAATAACTATACTCGTATTTCAAACAGGACTTACTGTTTTGATGCCTTCCGCAATATAGGTATCATTCATTATAAATTCAGGGTAACCCACTTTCGCCAAAACAGCTTTTGCCTTTGGGACCAAAAAAAACATGATAGTGACAATGATGCTAATTTAAACAATGATATGATCTTATTTATTTCATGCATTAAAATATTGTTTAAAGTTACCTTCAGGTTCATGTATCAGGTGTATATGAAACATACATGCATTTCATGGGTGTTTTTGTTTTGTTTTTAAATTATTTCAATAAATATTAATAGCAAAAAAAAAAAAAAACCCTAACTAGCAAGGTAACCAATTTCCAGTCAAGATGTTAATTAAATTCGAATTTCATTTTTAGGCTTGAGTACCATTTCTGAGATATCTCATTATTTAAATACAGGTATTTAAAAATCCAAAATCCAAAACACTTCTGGTTCCATACTCAACCAGTAATTATTTTCAAATGTACACACATATACATACATATATTTACACAAAACTTGTTAAATATGCCTTCAAATCATTTCTGACATATCAAAAAAGTGAGCCTATCATGGAATTTTCTTTGCAAGACTTATTCATTGTCCTTCTCTTCAGCCTGACAAAATGTGACTTTCCCTAAAGTTACCCATTTTGTTTCCATGACTGACCTATTCCATGACTGTCCTATTCTCAAATCACTACACCACACTGGCTCTGTAAAAAAAATTGTACATTCTCATTTCATACAAATCTGTATCATTTTTGTCCTCTTTTTAGTGATGCATAAGTCACCATCCTAATGCAGAAATGGGCACTGATGCTCTAGCACTGCTAGAGTCCATGCTACTTGCAAAAAAATTGAGTATTCACATTGAGGTACAATCACATTGAAGTACAATCTATTGTACACATGGGTATTGGGAATTCAAAGCATTAAGAAAGGCATAACATCGTTAGTAAATTGATTTATTATTCTAGTGGAATTTTAGCAGCAAGCAATCAAAATATATTTGTATTTTGTCTCTGCTGCAGAAAATAAATCCACCAGCTGGGTACCAAAGCTCTGCATGTTGACTGTGGGAAAGCACCATTTACTGCTCTTCCTCTGGGAGCACAAAATTTTGGGCCAAGCCTTCCTGGCCCTAGGTTTTTCTTTCCCACCTGAAATTAAAATCTTCTACCTGTGAAATTACAATTAATTGCCAGATAGATAATTAAGATGTGACAAACTGAAGAATACAGATGGGTAATTAGCAGCAGGAACAGATGAACTCTTAAGCAAGAAAGATCCCATTGTCATGCAAATGTCCTCAATGACAGAAAAACAATAAAATACAAATGGTGCCCCACCACAGTGAGAATAAGAAACAAACTAAGGACTTCATCATATTGAGCTAGAGAAAATGAGGGAAAGTGAGGGAAAGGGTGGAGTTTCATGGGATTCTGTAAAGAAGACAAAGAATTTACTCACTCTCATCACTAAGATCACCTCCTCCAGCTTCTAACTCAACCATCCATTTAATTCCTATCACATGGGAAGGTGATGACTCCTCCCATTTCAAGGATCACTTTAAAAAACAGGCCTCCTTTAAAGGAGCACTGCCTTCAAACCCCTTTGACTGAAATAGAAGCACCTTTTGTAAAGTGGCACTGGGGTCCTTTGCACTCAAGACCCTTGACTGAAACAGATGCAGCTTTCTTTAGGCAGCACTTTCCCTGGGGTCATTTGCACTGAGATTTCCTCCCATTGTCCCACCAGGATTTCGATTATTTATCTTTTTTAAAAAAAACATCACCCCAGATCAGAAGTGGTTTTAAATTAACCCTTTCTCCAGCCTCTGCATTGGCGATCTGAGATAATGGTCATTTTGGCTCATCCCACACACAGCGTCATCGGTTTATCTACAAGCGGGCAACAAAAACAAGCAACTGTGATTAACATCACACTGGGAAACTGACTATTTGGACAATCTCTATGCAGGGAATTTAAAAATAAGTCACTTGACAATCGACTCAGGAACCATTGGAAAAAACACCTTTTAGAAATGGCAAAATACCTCACGCCCACAGTTGGAGCTTGCATCGTATGAAGGGGACAGTGGGTTGCCATTTCTTAAATGTGTAGAAACAGTGACTTTATTGTGTGTGATGAAGTAATATATGATAACAGAAGAAACTGGTTTCAATCCCATACACACTCAAGTGGGAGTAAGGTCCACTAAACCTAATAGGATTTACTTTTGAATAACAGAAGGAAGCTGCCTATTTTATACTGAGCCAGACCATCAGTCCATTTAGCCCAATACTGCCAATTCTAGTAGGACTCTCCAAAGTTCAACCAGGCTTCTTTCTAAGCCATCCAGAGAGATCTATTCTATTACGAAGTGGTTTTCCATCTGAATACTGACCAGGGCTGATCATGCTTAGCTTCCCAAATGAGAAAAAAATCAGTGTTTAGGGAGGGTGATGCAAGGACTTCATTTTAATCATCTCTGATCTGCCAGGTCCTAATCCAGTATTGGTCTACATGGACCAATGGTCGAATTCAGTATATGGCAGATTTCTGTGTTCCTTTGGATCTATGGAGTTCAATATCTAATTTTGCAAAAAAATTTTGTTTTTTTTATTTATTTATTTATTTATTTAACTTATATGCTGCTTTTCCCCCACAGTGGAACCCAAGATTAAAAACTTCCATGAGTAGGGAAGTTGTAAAAGTATTTGCATGCAACAGAATCATTGAATTGAAAGAGACTAAAAGGGCCATCACTCCAATCCCCTGCTATGCAGGAATACACAATCTCCCAACAAATGGTCATCCAGCTCCTGTTTAAAACCCTCCAAAGAAGGAGCCTGCACCACCCTCTGAGGAACCATATTTGACAATTGAACAGCTCTTAACATCAGGAAGTTCCTTCTAATATTCAGATGGAATCTTTTTTCCTGTCATTTTAATCCATTTCTCTGTGTTCTATTCTCTAGAACAGCAGAAAATAAGTCTGCTCCATAGTTAATATGGTATTATTTCAAATATTTAAACATGGCTATCACATCATCTCTTAACGTGTCTTCTGCACACTAAACATACTCTGTTCCCTAAGCCATTCCTCATAGGAGTTGGCTTCCAGACCTTTGATCATTTTGGTCACCCTGCTCTGGACATAATTCAGCTTGTCAATATGTTTTCTCAGCTGTGGTGTCCAGAAATAGACACAATGTTCCAGGAGAGCTCTGACCAAATCAGAATAGATTGATACACTCTTACTTTCCTTGATTAGACACTAAAGACTTCATCAGACAGGCGGAGGGAAAGTGGGCAAAAGTGGGCGAATGCAAAGGGAACTATCTTATCCTGTTCCCATTTTCTAGGATGGCCAGCCATCACACATCCTTTCTTTGCCTTTCCTTTTCACTTTCCCTCACTTTCCCCACTTTCTCCAGTTCAGATGGTCTTTGGACTCCATTTCCACGAGTTTAGGAAATGGAGTGCCATGGAGTGCTCCCAGAAGTGCCCTTATAGGACTCTTGTGGGTCTCTGTTTCCTAAATGCATTTATTTATTTACACTATTTATATACTGCTTTTCTCACCCCTGGGGAGACTCAAAGTGGTTTACAAAAAATAATGGTAAAATTCAATGCCTTACATGCATAAACAAAATCATAAGTCAAACAGCATATCACTAAGCATAAAATAAAACAGGATAAATTCACCACAAGACCACTTCAACCAGAGAAGTCAGCCATAGCAGAGCACCTGATGAACCAACCTGAACACAGCATATTATTTGAAAACACAGAAATGCTGGACCACTCTAACAACTACCATGTCGGACTACACAGAGAAGCCATTGAAATCTACAAGCATGTGGACAATTTCAACAGAAAGGAAAAAAACCATGAAAATGAAAATCTGGCTACCAGTATTTAAAAAAACTCCAAAATAATAATATTGAATAAAGACAGGGGAGATCCAGATAAAAAACAGTCAGGAACAGCTAATCAGCTCTCAACAAAGGATGCCCCCAGGCAGTAAGAAGCTGCACCCTGAAAACTGCAAGGCCATTAAATGCTAATCAAGGGTGCCAATTGAAACATTCACACCTACCGCCAAAAGATAAGAGTTCTTTCTCCCACCCTGGACATTCCACAGATATATAAAAACAATTTTCCTCGTTTCCAACAGACCTCACAACCTCTGAGGATGCCTGCCATAGATGCAGGCAAAACATAAGGAGAAAATGCTTCTGGAGCATGGCCATACAGCCCAAAAAACTTACAGCAACCCAATGATTCTGGCCATGAAAGTCTTCAACAGATTTAAAGCATTTAAAGCAGGGGTCAACAAACTTTTCAAACAGAGGGCCAGGTCATAGTTCCTCAAACTGTTGGAGGGCTGGATTATAATTTGAAAAAAATATGAATTCCTATGCACACTACACATATCTTATTTGTAGTGCAAAAACACTTAAAAACAATACAATAATTAAAATGAAGCTCAAATTTAACAAATATAAACTTATTAGTATTTCAATGGGAAATGTGGGCCTGCTTTTGACTGATGAGATAGGATTGTCGTTGTTGTTGTTGTTGTTGTGTGCTTTCAAGTTGTTTCAGACTTAGGTTGACCCTGAGCAAGGGCCGGGTAAATGACCTTGGAGGGCCATATCCAGCCTCCGGGCCATAGTTTGAGGACCTCTGATTTAAAGCACGAGAAACACTAAAGCAGGGCTGGGTGTTTCACATAGGAAAGAGAAGAAGGTGAAATACAGGAAGGAAGATGTCAAGAATGATCTTTTTTCTTTAATTGTTCGCCTATCCAAGCTCCTCACTTCCTTCCCAACTATTATTTTGCTGCCTTGCAAGAAAGAAACATAATACAGCTCCCCTAATCCAAATCTCTTTTCTCTTCCTATTTGCTAAAATGCTTATATTGGGGAGGGGGAGGTGTTATTATGATTAGGATTTTCCCGTGGTTTTGATTTATCAGTACTCCCACACTTTAAATATCACTTGACTTTCTTTCTACTGGCCTATCTCCGTCTCTGTACATAATCATGGAATAGTTAAAATTACTGCCCATGCATTCTAGATATTTTGTGGAATTATTGTCGAAAAACAACCCTAACATTTCCAGGATCAGTTTGTGAGTGAGGTGCAGAAAGGAAAGAGTTAATTAACTTTCCAACAGTTATCTTTCCTCACCCTTTAAAAATATGCTGGATGACTGAGAAATTACTACAGCCAAAAAATAATTGAGAATTCTTATTGAAAGAATCTATGCTCTGAGTGTAGCCCTTGGCCCTTAGAATCAATAACTGGCCATTTCATCTGAAGTCCTTTGAAACTGTGCTTGTGCAGCAAAGGATTCTCTCACAAGCTATAAATTAGAGTTATGTTCAAAGCAGAATAAATAGGTCTTTATCTAAATTCTTGCTATACAACATTACATTTTATTATTACCAATTAAGATGGGGCACATATATCACTTTACATAGAAAATCTGAATGTTGCAACAATACTTCTAGAATAATATACAAAAATGAAAATCTAATGAATGCATATAATCAATCTTTCTTTACTTTAAGGACTATTTTTGTATTGGAACTTCTTTAAGAAAAAATTAAATTAGCATAAAAAATTAGCACAAAATCCCATTTGAAAGCAAGAATCTTTCATAGCAATGTAATTGACCATTTAATTGCAACAATGAATTTACTCTTTATGTATGTGTCTGTGTTCTCATTTTTCATGGAAAGTAGGCTATCAGAATACCATCTGCTGGAATTGCAGCACACATATTCCTGGTATTCTATTGGCTCCAAACATGCACCAAAAGGAAAAGAAACTGAACATCTTCATCCAATTTATCTTATACCTCAGGGGTTGCCCACTGCAGAGGGAGTTGGGATTAATTTTCACCTTAAAACTTACCTCCTTCTCCCCAGTGGGCAGTGCTATTGCATTTCTCAACACACTGCAAGTGATATTTTGTCCATTTTTTTGGCTCATTTTTGTTTTGTCTTGCTTTAGGAAGCATTGTAGTAGCTCTAGAGTTGTGAGGTGAGCCAACTGCTACATTTTAGTGGGATTTTTTTAATCAATTAGTCTGAAAATAGGATGAAAACTACCCCAAAACCAGCAGGATCTTTTTAGAAGATTTAAGTCTTGAGGGTCTTAAGGGACTACAGAAGTTGGCCACCCCAGTTGTCCATTATCTACTCTAAGCAAAATAGTGCCCATATCCACAAATGTGTCAAAACAGTACTGCAATTGAAAATACCTTCTATACAAGTAGTATAGCAGGTCCTACTGGGACTGGACCTTAGGGCAGTGCAACTGAGTACATCCCTACCATTTCCATGATTATTCAGAGAGCAGCAAGTAATGTGTAACAGACCTGGCACCAGCACCTAGAATGATACAGCCATACCATGCTCTGTTTACTATTCTGATTTTTAAAAGACACACAGGAGATGCTGTATGGATGAGATGTTAGTTATATTCTTTTAGCTTTACTGATATAATGTAACTGCCAACAACAAGAAATTCCATATTGTTCCTGCAATTATGATTTTTCTAGGACTTAACTGAACTGAAAATGCAAAACAGCCATATTAGCTGAGTCTTACTCAGATTCTGGGTTGATTTACCCAGATTGCTCACATGTCTTTTTCCACAGTAAGCTGACTCTAAAACAGTTCTGGACTACTTGCCAATCCATGCCGGTTTCAGCTATATAAAAGCAAAAGATCCCACTTCTGTAACAACTCAAGGACATAGTCTGAAGTCTAAGGTTGGCCCTGAAATCTGGTTGACATGGAATGCTGTTGATCCAGAAATAGGGGGATCATATGAATATTGCTAGTTTTTAGAGATTTTATATATTTAGTCTATATAGCTATCTATTATTTTGATGACCGAAAAAGAATAAAAAGAAAGAAATGAAATTGAGCTCATAAAAGTGGACTTTTTGGATTAACACACCCAGAATCCTGAAAACAATTTGGCACATGCAGAGCTCAATGTTGGCTTTTCTTCTAGAGCTAAGATTCCCAGTGAAAACTAGAATGATAATAATGTATTTCACTGCCTCATCTGCTACAAAATACAAAAGCGGCAAGGTCTTTTACTTTGCAAATTCTGTAACTCAAAGGTGAAGAGGATACTAAAAAATTGCTCTGGTTCACCATGGTTTTCATTATATGTAATACATGTACAAACTCTTTAAAATCTGCATTAGAAAAAATTGTCATTAAATTTCCTGTTTAATAGCCTGTGGGGTTTTTTTTTTTTAAAAAAAAAAGTCAAAACGTCATCTTTTTATACTCTACTCTTACAAAGAAATTCATAGTGAAGCCACCAAACTGCACTCTATAAAATGAGTAAGATTTTGGTATATGTGTCTCACAGACCTACACCAAGTTTAGAAGTGGCTAAAATGGCAATTTCTTAGCGTCAAACCTACATGCATGGTTAAATGCATGGTGTGTGGGGGCATGTTGTTTCCTGTCTGCGAGTATGGGCAAAATCCAGGTCAGGTCAGGTCAGTATGTGAAGATTGCAAAAATGTATAACATTTAATCTCCCCCAATGTGAAAAAAAATTAACAAGCAGAATTAGCAAAATACTTCAGTCTCTCTTAGTTGCTTAAAACAAAAGTAACAATAGTAAGCTTTACACACACACAGACACACCCCACAATTCTTGGTGTGATTAACAAACAGCAATTAATGAACTAACAAAATGGTGTGACTTCTGCCTTCCTTTTGTTGTTAAAAATAAAAATGAGCTAGCCCAAGCTGCTAGAAAACTGTCTTGGATGGCTGTTAAGCACAATGATATACCTGAAAAAAGTCAGCTGGATCTGCATAGGATGTGAGTTAGTTTACTATATACAAAAAGCATTTCTAGAAAAAAAAGTTTGTTCATCACTCTAATTAATATATGTTATTCATGATTAATCAATCAAATTGGTCAGAAATGCTGTTTCTTAAACACACACACAGAGAGAGAGCACAAATATATGTTTTATATGCCTATATCTATAAACAGATATATGAATTGGTATGAATGGAGGTCTTAAACATGGTTTTATATCCTGCCCAATGACAGAAGAGAAATTCAAGAGGGGAAAACAGTTTGATATGAAGATTTACATTTCCCTTGCCCTTGTGTGGTAGGCTTGATCCAGCTTGGGTTGTATGAACTTACTTGCAATTAAAAAGCATGCAAAATGTTAGGTGCATTCATATTACACATTTAATATAGTGCATTGTTTTATCTGTGCCATAAAAACAATATAGTTCTGTGGCACATTAAAGACTGGTAAATATATTATGGCATAAGCTTTTGTTGATTATTGCCCACTTTACCAAATATCCATATTTGAGATGTAGATATGGAGCACAGTTATACCAGTGAGGGAGCTATCAGCATTTATTCTAGCTCCATTCAGCTATTGGAATTATTAGAATGCCTGTTGCAATAATTTTGTGTATGGTTGCATTTTAACTGACCACAGAGTGATTTTAAGATTCGTATGTGTGCATTGTTCTAATCATACCTGCTCCTTTTTCATGTCAAATCTGAGAATGGCCACAAGTGTTTCAGCCTCATGCAATTGTATTAGCCTTACAGACATGCGGAGTCTGGAAATAAAATGACAGCTGAGAACCCAGGGTTAAATATAATTTCCTTTCCCTTCACCAGTTTCCCACAATCTATCTGCACAGTGCTCAGGTTATTAATGGAACTGACATCCCTGTTCAACTGACTGAGCACTGGCAGTGGCCAGGTAACAAGGGAGAAGCTGACAGTAGCAAATCATCTAACACCAAGAGATAAAAGATAACCAAACAACTTATGCCAAATAAAGCCAGATCTCCACATAGACAGGTGAAGCATTTATAGGATTTCATTATGTGTGGATTATTCCATTTGCTCCTGCCTATACTGCTCCGCCATTTTTGTAACATTGGTTTTTCTGGGAGGAAATTAATGATGGGTTGGCTAGGCTCAGCCAGATATATGTTCTTTGCTCATTCGTGTGGGTGGGGAAGAGGGGACAGGACAGAGGAGAGAGGGCACACACATTTGCTCACTTGTGCAGGCAGGAGAGGGAAGAAGATGGGATGGCATAGGGAGGGCACATGCATTGGCTCACTTGCACAGGTAGGTTAGAGAATAAGACAGGATGCACATTTTGCTCACTCGTGCAGGTGGGAGAGGAAAAGGATGGGACATGAGGAGGGAGGACACACACATTTACTAATTAAAGCAGGGCGGAGGGAAGAAGATGGGACAGTTGGAGAACTGCAAACTTCTTTCTCCCACTTAGTTTCCTTTGTATACTGATGCAGACAGCTATATCCTTAAACACGCTGATTAGATGTCCCTGATTGTTTCCTCTCTGTTGTTGTGCTGTTGCAATTTTAGAGTTTTTTAATACTGGTAGCCAGATTTTGTTCATTTTCATGGTTTCCTCCTTTCTGAAGGAGGAAAACTCTAAAATTGCAACAGCACAACAACAGAGAGGAAACAATCAGGGACATCTAATCACCTCTCAACAAAAGTTTGCTCCAGGCACAGTCAGGCCATTGTATGCTAATCAAGGTGGTCAGTTGAAACATTAACACCTAGCTCCAGCAGACAAGAGTCCTTTGTCTCACCCTGGTCATTTCACAGATATATAAACCCTTTTTCCTAGTTGCAACAGACCTCACAACCTCTGAGGATGCTTGCCATAGATGCAGGCGAAATGTCAGGAGAGAATGCCTCTAGACCATGGCCATATAGCCTGAAAAAACCTACAACAACCCATTCATTGGGTGCATATTGTGATGATAAGAATAATCAAAGATATTTCAAAAATGGAAGAGGAATGAATCAAGTGCAACCCAATTAAATGAACGTTTCATAGTCTGTGAAAACACAGGGTTATATATTTGAGTTAGATCTTGAGAACCAAGAGTAGACAGCAGCTTGGGCAAAGGGCTTTCCTGACACTCTTCCTTGAATGTATGCCCCTGAAGTCTTCGAAAGCTGGCCCTGTGAATTGAGCCACCTGAGATAGAGTGGAATGGAAGAAGGAATCACAGCAAATTGGGAAGTAAGCACTTAAACCTGCTTTATATGCTTCTACCCCATTTTAATTCTTTGATCCATTTGTAGCCTCTCCCACAACAACACAGAGGGCTTCTTTCTGCCCTTACAGTTTTTGAGAGGGTGTATGTGGCTGCAACAGGAAAGAAGATATTCAAAATTCACTTTTTAAGGTAATCTTTCTGCTCCTTTCATTCCAAGAATCCGCCGACTATCATTAGGAATAAAACTAATCTATAGCAGTGGTTCAGAAAAATATGAAAACTTCAGTCTAAACATGAGAGTAAAACCACATCCATTCATTCCCCTTTCAAAAGGAAACATATCTAAAAATAATAACAATAAAGTCTCAGAAAAAAAGGTGACAACAGCTGTACAACTAGAAATACTGGTTTATAAGATCTCCAGTTGGTTTCAATTTTGGCTAATCAAATGCTAAGCAACCCAGATCCCTTTTACTCTTTTCAGATATGACAATTCATGGAATTTACACCCATCTATCATCATGAACATTCACAATCTAAGATGTTATCAAATTCATCTGTCAGAGGTGATTTGAATGCAATATTCCTGCTTCTTGACAGAGGGTTGGACTGGATGACCCATGAGGTCTCTTGCAACTCTTTGATTCTATGATTCATGCTTTGGGGTTTAGGACCAGCTTATTTGAAGGGCCTCCCTAGGGGTCTGTTTGTGCTCTGAGTTACTCACTGGAGATCTGCTCAGAAATCCATCATTAAAGCCAGTTGAATTGGCCAATGTGAAAAACACAGCCTTTTCACTGTTCGCATTCTTTTCAGAAAGTCCTTTTCAGTTGGTATATCAGTGTGCCAGTCAAATAATTTTTAATTTGGATGATCTTTTGTGAAGCAGCATTAATAACATTATTTAAAAACATTTATCCTGCTATATTTTGTCCAGCTTCTCAGTAAATTCATCCTTAGTTGAATGCTATGGAATCCTTAGAATTGTAGTTTGGTGACACACCAACACTCTGTGGCAAGAAGGCTAAAGACCTCGCAAAACTACAACTTCTATGATTCTATACCATTGATCTGCAGCAGTTAAAATGCTGTCAAACAGCACTAATTCTACAGTGTAGATGCACCCTCAGTCTGTTTAACTTCTTTCAAAGTTCAATAACATGTTTATGATCGTGGGAGAGTAATAAATTATTATATCATGTTCAGGCAATAGAATTGCAGTATTATTTATTTCTCAGAAAGACAGCCCAGTACTGATTTCCTTTCAAGGAAACATCAGTAAATTACTATTTTATAGAGGACCCATGACAATACTGCATTAACATAGTTTCAGTCTTGGGTTACCTCCATCACTTTTCTCTGCAGAACACTTATTATGGACGACATCATTCATGAGAGTTTTGCTGATGGAGCAGGCTGTTATCTATGCCTCTCATGTGAGAAAAAGGAAAGCCCGTTAAAAAGTGTTTTCCACATTCAGCATATTTTCTACTACGCTACAGGGTGACTAAGAGTTGAGCTGAGAATTATTGATTAAGTGAGTTCATGACTAGCTAACAAAATATGCTGCAGACAATGTTAGGCATACAATGGCAGATATACTCCACAGATACAGAAGTGGTTAAAAAGTGGGGGGGGGGGGATTAAAAACATGTTGATTTGATCGATTCATTGTGATTTCATATCTTTAACTGATCCTGGATTTCAAAAGCAGATAGTGGTCATGGTGTCTATCAACTTTAAAAGACCATATGAAATTGTTTATTTAAGCATGAAGGCATATCAGTTTTAAACACAATGATAAAAAAAAAAGAAATAGCATCTCCTCCATTAAACTGCTTAGCAAAGTTTTAACTCCAAAGATTCATGGCAAAGCAATAAAAAGATGGAATTAGTCTGGGACCTTATCAGATGGCCATATTTTTAGAGGCATTGTTTAGTAAAGTGAAGAATCAGGAGCTGACCATACCTTCCAGTCCTCTCTCGTTCATTTTCATTTTTCTCCTCTCATCAGACTTTTAGTGCTTCCCTGTGCCCGCTATCTTCTTCATCACATAGAGTCATTAAGTCTACGCCCCCAGCTTTTTTTTCTTCATGCAAATCTGCCAGAATCCCTTTCCATGAGATGCAATAGTTCTGCATCTAAACCCATTGGATCCTTAAAACAGGTATGTTGTTTTAAACCATTGATTTCCATGGGATGCAATAGTTCTGCATCAAAAACCATTGGATCCTTGATACAGGGATGCTGTTTTAAACCACTTATTTCCATAGGAAGGAGTAATCATGAATTTCTATAAACAGGCATGACAGCACTCTACTAAGTACAATATTATAATTGGAACAAACCAGCAAAGGAAAACTGCCTGTTCTCTGTTCTACAATGCCTCTGTCACACTATGTCCATCATTAATAATTTAAAAAATAAAGAAATTTGTGAAGGGAAGAAGTTATTATGCACTTCTGTAAAGAGGGATGACAGCTCACTGCTAAGGACAGCTCTTATGACCGCCCATCAGAACGCCCCTTTTCAACACAGCAAGCCCCAAAACAGAACAGAGACCGTCATGGACCCCATCACATTTTGAACCAAAATAACAGGTCCGTAGAACTATTTTGGCTAAATTCATGAATTCTCCCTGTGATTATAAAACTGCCCAATTTCACAATTGCTCTGTATTTCTGTGATTGGGAGTGGGGGGCAAGAGCAATGACCAGAAGTCATCTGATGGCAGCCATGACTCCCAGTAAATTTATGGTGGTGGCCCATAAAATTGGGGGGGGGGGTGTAAATGGGATGAAGTGGCTGGTCTCCTCTGGCATGGGATTCCACAGCTACTTCTTTCTGAAAAGATATGAAAAGATATCTTTTTGAAAAGATATGAATGATCAGAAATAGTAAGCAGGTTCATAAGTGGGAAAATGTAGTCCTTCAAAAAGCCTGGTCCCAAGTGCTGTGGATTTCATTAGTTCATAATTAGCTTTTTCAACTGACCAAAAATGGAGATAGCCAGTGAATTTTTTATAACAAAGGAGGGAGTCACGCTTTCTGTAACTAGCCCTGATCAACAGGCTGCACTATTCTGAACCTGCTGATATTTCCAAACATTTTTTAAAGGCAGGCCACTGTACATTTTAAACAGGAAGGGGGGCAGGATCCCCCTCGATGGACTGTCACCTTGTCGTGGTGAGGGGGCTTGCGCATTCCGATGAACCTGTAGGCACAACAACTGGAGTCGTGCACTCCCAGGAGTGGCTGCGGGGGAGGTTCCAGACCAAGCACAGTCCGAAGACCCAAAGACCTCAACGGCGGAGCAGGCGGAGGATAACATGGCACATGTTACAACGGCTGCGAAGGCGGAAGAAGGCTGCAACAGACTGAGAAGCCACAGTCATTGTGTTAAACTACATCACCAGTGGAACCTCACTCTGTGAAGTCTGTGTGTTGATCAGTTGTGCACTGACCTCCACACATTAAAAATACCCACGCACAGGCGTCTTCCAAAGAAAATAAAAACAAACCAACCAAAGCCCCATGGCGATCAGCGAGTGGCGACGGGGGCAGGACTGTGAAATCTGGAAGCCCCTAGTCACAGACTGGCACATGGGCGGTGGGTACGGACTCAGTCGTTCTACCTCAAGGTCCGAGGCAGTTGAGTAGTTCGGCAGCTGTATCCGCGACTGAGCAGCCCTTTTTAGGACCCACTCTGCTCACCCCACACGGGGAGGGGGCTAGAAAAGGTGCCCTAAACATAGTCTGCCTCACTTATCCCTGACTGGACTGCCGCGTCCAGTGGGGTCACCACCCTGCGGCCAAAAAAGAAAAATGAACTTCGGTACGTGGAACGTACAGACTCTGATGGACAACAGCGGCAGTGAACGCCCCGAACGCAGAACTGCCATCATTGTAAGGGAGCTGGGACGCTTCAACATCGACATAGCAGCCCTTCAGGAGACCCGGAGAGCAGGAGAGGGACAGCTGAAGGAAGAAAAAGGAGGCTACACCTTCTTCTGGAAGGGACTGCCCGAAAAAGACCAAAGAATGCACGGAGTTGGCTTCGCCATCAGAAATGATCTGATGAAACATCTGCCCGAAGCACCCACTGGCATCAACGAACGACTCTCAACCCTCCAAATCGATCTTGCCAAAAACCAACGGGCAACCATCATATGCCTATGCACCAACACTAGATGCTGACGAAGACATCAAGGAGAAATTCTACTGTCAGCTGGACACCGTCCTATCGGGGATACCTAAGGAGGACAAAATGATCCTCCTGGGGGACTTCAATGCAAGAGTCGGGCGAGACTTCGACCTGTGGCCAGGGACCATAGGAAAAGACGGGGTTGGAAACAGCAACTCAAATGGCATCCTGCTTCTCACCAAATGTGCGGAGCACAGCCTTGTCATCACCAACACGCTCTTCCGCCAGAAAAACAAGTTCAAGACATCATGGAAGCACCCCCGGTCAAAGCATTGGCACCTCTTAGACTATGTAATCACACGCGCCAGAGACCGCCGTGACGTGCTCCTCACAAGAGCCATGACAGGTGCTGACGACTGCTGGACTGACCACAGGCTAATTCGATCCTCGATGGCTATCAAGATCGCTCCCAAGCGCAGACTCCAAGGAAGGAAGACAAGGCGCAAAACACCCAAGCCCTTCAGGAGCCCTCCAGACGAGCCCATCTCCAAACAGCACTCAAGAACCATCTACCCACAGTACACCCCGAAAATGTTGAGGAACATTGGAACAAACTGAAGACCTCCATCATCCAAGCCTGCGAAGAAAAACTATTGGATACCAAGCCAAGACACATCAAGACTGGTTTGATGAAAATGACATCGAGATCCAACAGCTAATTGACAAGAAAAGGAAATCCTTCCAAGCATGGCAGAGAGACATCAACTGTGCTGCTAAGAAAAAGATCTATGACAGTGCAAAAGCTGAGGTCCAAAGAAGGACAAGAGAACTCAAGAACATCTGGTGGACAAAGAAGGCCGAAGAAATCCAACACCTGGCAGATACCCATAATGCTCAGGGATTTTTCAAAGCCACAAAGGTCATCTACGGACCAAGAAACCATGGCATACAGCCTCTACGCTCATCAGATGGAACCAAACTCCTGAAGGACCAAAACTCAATTGCACTACGTTGGAAAGAACACTACCAAAGCCTCCTGAACCGCAGCTCCAATGTGGCCGAAGAGGTCCTCTCACAAATCCCACAACAACAAACCAGGGATGAGCTTGCAGCACTGCCCAGTTTGGAAGAAGTCAGCAATGCCATCAGCCAACAGAAGAATAACAAAACCAGTGGACCAGACGGGATCCCTGCTGAAATCTTTAAAGAGGGAGGACCTGAGCTGACACACCAACTCCACCAGCTCATAGAAAAAGTGTGGGTGACCGAGAAAATCCCAGCAGACTTCAAGGATGCCACCATCATCACCCTCTTCAAAAAAGGGGAAAGAACAGACTGCGGAAACTATCGAGGTATCTCCCTTCTAACCTCTGCTGGGAAAATCCTCACAAGAATCCTTGCAAACCGCCTTCTGCCCCTCTCAGAAGACACCCTCCCAGAATCCCAGAATGGCTTCCGCCCCTCCAGAGGAACCGTGGACATGATCTTCACTGCACGACAGCTCCAAGAAAAATGCAGGGAACAAAACCAACCTCTGTACATGGCATTCATCGACCTTGCAAAGGCATTCGACACAGTGAATCGCAGCGCTCTCTGGACCATCCTCCAAAAAATCGGGTGCCCAAGCAAATTTGTGAACATCCTGCGGCTCCTCCATGATGACATGATGGCAACAGTCTTGGACAGCAGTGGCTCCCAAAGTGACCCATTTAAAGTGGAATCCGGTGTCAAACAGGGATGTGTTATTGCCCCAACTCTATTCTCCATCTTCATCGCTATGATACTTCACCTTGTTGATGGGAAGCTTCCCACCGGAGTGGAAATAATCCATCGGACAGATGGCAAGCTATTCAACCTCAGCAGACTGAAAGCCAAAACCAAGGTTACAACAACATCTGTAATAGGACTCCAGTATGCTGATGACAATGTTGTCTGTGCGCATTCAGAAGAAGATCTACAAGCCACTCTAAACACCTTCGCAGAAGCATACGAGAAGCTCGGCCTGTCATTGAACATTGAAAAAACCAAGGTGCTTTTCCAGCAGGCACCAGCCGTCCCCTCTCCAATGCCAGAGATACAGCTTAATGGTGTAACATTAGAAAATGTTGATCATTTCCGCTACCTTGGCAGCCACCTCTCCACCAAAGTCAACATCGACGCCGAAATACAACACCGCCTGAGCTCTGCAAGTGCAGCATTTTCCAGAATGAAGCAGAGAGTGTTTGAGGACCGGGCCATCCGTAGGGAGACCAAGGTGCTTGTCTATAAAGCTATTGTCCTCCCAACCCTGCTCTATGCCTGTGAGACGTGGACTGTCTACAGACGTCACATGTAGCTCCTGGAACGTTTCCATCAGCGCTGCCTCCGGAAAATCCTGCAAATCTCCTAGGAAGACAAGCGGACAAACGTCAGTGTGCTGGAAGAAGCAAAGACCACCAGCATTGAAGCGATGGTCCTCCAACATCAACTCCGCTGGGCTGGCCATGTTGTCCGGATGCCTGACTACCGTCTCCCAAAGCAGTTGCTCTACTCCGAACTTAAGAACGGAAAACGGAACGTTAGTGGACAGGAAAAGAGATTTAAAGATGGGCTCAAAGCCAACCTTAAAAACTCTGGCATAGACACTGAGAACTGGGAAGCCCTGGCCCTTGAGCGCTCCAGCTGGAGGACAGCTGTGACCAGCAGTGCCGCAGAATTTGAGGAGGCACGAGTGGAGGGTGAAAGAGTGAAACGTAGCAGGAGGAAGGCGCGTCAAGCCAACCCCGACCGGGACCACCTTCCACCTGGAAACCAATGCCCTCACTGCGGAAGAAGATGCAGAGCAAGAATAGGGCTCCACAGCCACATACGGACCCACAAGGAAATCCATAATGGAAGACCATCTTACTCGTCCAACGAGGGATCGCCTAAGTAAAAGTAAGTAAAAGGGGGAGGATTCCAGGTGAGGTCTAACCAAAGCAGAATACAAAGGCACAATGACTTCTCTTGATCTAGACACTATACTCCTTTTGATGCAGTCCAAAATCCCATGGCTTTTTAAGCTGCTAAATCACACTGTTGGCTCATGTTCAGCTTGTTGTCCATGAAGACTCCAAGACCTTTCTCACATAGACTGTTGTCAAGCCAGGCATCACCCAACATGTATCTTTGCATTTCTTTTTTTCTGCCTAAGTATAATATTTTACATTTGTCCTTGTTGAAATTCATTTTGTTAGTTTTGGCCCAGCTCTTTAATCTGTCAAGGTCATTTTGAATTATCCTGTCCTCTGGAGTATTAGCTATCTCTCCTATTTTGTTGGTATCTGTAAACATGATAAGAAAACCCTCTAAACCTTTATCCAAGTCATTAATAAAGATGTTGAAGACAACTGGGCCCAGGACCAGAGGCGGCCCTAGGTAATTTTCAACAGTAAGCAAACAGTATTTTGGTGCCCTCCCCGCCCCCCACCCCCAGCCAATCATTGATATATCTTTTCTGTTCGTCATGGGAGTTCTGTGTGCCTTATTTGGTTCAATTCCATCATTGATGGAGTTCAGAATGCTCTTTCATTGTAGGTGAACGATACATCCCAGTAACTACAACTCGCATATGTAAAGGTCTATTTTCCCCCAAGAGCGCCTCAAGAGCGCCCCTGGGCAAAATAAACTATACTGCAAATGCTTACTTTGCATAATGGTTGAGCCACCCCTGCCCAGGACTGAACCCTGCAGCACTCCACTAGTCACTTCTTACCAGGATGAAGAGAAACTATTGATGAGCATCCTTTGGGTTTGGTTGCTTAACCAGCTATAGACCTACCTAATAGTAGTATTATTGCCTAGCCCAATTTGACTAGTTTTCTTGCAAGAAGGTCATGGGGAACTTCGTCAAAGATCTTACTGAAATCAAGATATGCTATATCCACAGCATTCCCTGATTCTACCAAGTTTGTAACTCTATCAAAAAAGAGATAAGATTAGTCTAGCATGACTTGTTTTTGAGAAATCCATCTTGACTTTCATCATCACAGCATTTCTTCCTAAGTGATTGCAGACTGCCTCCTTAATGATCTGCTCCAGAATCTTTCCTGGTATTGAAGTTAGACTGACTGAACGGTAATTGTTTGGGTCCTCTTTTTTTCCCTTCTTGAATATCGGGGCATTTGACCTCCTCCAGTCTGCTGGGACTTCTCCTGCTCTTCAAGAATTCTCAAAGATTATTGCCAGTGATTCTAAATTACTTCTGGAAGTTCCTTCAATACTCTTGAATGTAGTTCTTCTGGACCTGGAAACTTGAATTCATTTAGAGTTGACAGGTATTCCTGGACGACTTCTTTACTTCATTTGGGTTGCATTTCCCCAATTACCTTATCCACTCTGTATTGCTCAGGTTGAACCCCAATCTCCTTTTGGGAGATGACTGAGGCAAAGAAGGTGCTGAGCAGCTCTACCTTTTCCCTATCCCCTGTTAGTATTGCACCACCTTCTCCTTGCAGAGGTTCTACCATTTCCCTTTTCTTCCTTTTTCTATTGACATAGCCAAAGAACCCCTTTTTATTGGTTTTAATTTCTCTGGAAAGCCTGAGTTCATTTTGTGCCTTAGCCTTACAGAACTTCTTTATCTTTTCTTCTATGCAGACAGACACTTTGGAGCTTCACTCTTCATTTGATGGGAAAGCAATTTCCCCATGTTTAAAAAGGAGACAAAATCTGTTGATGTTAAAATACATACAGCGTACTTCGTGGACAGATCTCCAATGGAGTAACAAAGCATCACAAGACTCATGTTTTTATAATGTGACAAAATTTATAAGCTGATTTTGGGCCACTAAAAACAATATTGTTACTGATTTTACACCATATTGTAAGCCCAAATGCCTTTGATAATCTCTTTTGGGTTTTTTTTTTCTATATATGCATGATATTAACATTGTCAACATGGAAAGAAAACCAGAAGTCCATTGCAGGTATTTACTTTCTCATGACAAACTGATTTAAACCAATGCCAACTTAATCCCTGTATACAAACTTACCTTCATATGGAAAGGATTTATACATTTACTTAAAATCTTATATTAGTGTAAAATAAGTAAAATATTATTTGTGGAGAAAAAAGCAAAATGCACAAAAACAGAGTGTACTAATCTTTCTGAGCTATGCACAACCAATGAAAGCAGCTTGAGCTCCACCAAGAGAACTGTGTGAGAACTGCAATTCAGCTGGAAAACAAGATTTCGTATTTTCATTCAGGGCTTGAAAACAATCCTTTTTTGATATATAACTCACCCACCGCATCCCCAGCCAACTTTGTTCTGATTTGCACATAAATTACATTACTAGATAGCCCCAGCCATATGTAAAATGTGTACTTTTATCAAAAATATTCTTTAGCATAAATAAATGTAATCAAAATACCCAAGAGAGTATCTAGCTGACTATTAGTTGATCTCAAAAAGATTTAGATACATATCCTCTAAAGTCCCCATCTGGGAAAAGGCCATCACAATTAATTATGTCCCATCCATTTTTTCTACTGTTTTTAAAATGCCCGAGTTTCTCTTTCTTCCTCCCACCTCCACCTTTATTCAGTTGCAGCAAACTGAGTTCCAAGTGCAAAAGTTGTTTGCAAACATCCTGGTGGGGGGACAGAAGAGGGAAAAATCTTGCCTTTCCCAATGGACCCAGGCAAAAGTGATTTGCTGCCACCTCTCCTAGCATGTCCGTTTTCTTCACATGTAAAATTTCTCATCTTGGGTACCGTCTTATGTTGTTTGCTGATGTCCTAGTTTTCATCTGTAAAATGTTGTAAGTTATGCAGATGCAAGTAACTATGTCAATGTGACCAATCTCAAAAACAGTCTATTCTTATTACGTATCACTTTTGGATATCTTCTTTTATGGCTTCATTTTACTCTTTTACAGGACTCATTTATTTTTCATCTTCACATGCACGCACACACAAATCATATTTAAATATTCTTTTCAGGACACCTTTTTCTGTCAAGAAACTTATTTTCTTCTGAAGTCTCTCAGCTACAGATCTTCAAACACATGCCAAAATGTTTCAGATTCTAAAATTCTGTCAAAACATACCACACTTGTATCTACATGTCTGTCTATGATCAGGTCATTTTGTAACAGAATTAACAAAGATCAATCAGATGTTCACAGAAATGGTTTTGCTGTAATCATGGATTTTTCCTGTCAGGAGCAGCTTGAGAAACTGCATGTTGCTTCTGGTTTGAGAGAATTGGCCATCTACAAGGATATTGCCCAGGGGATGACTGGATGGTTGATATTTTACTATTCTTGTGGGAGGCTTCTCTCATGTCCCCGCATGGAGAGATGGAGCTGACAGAGGGAGCTCAACCCGCTCTCCCTGGATTCGAACCACTGACCTGTTGGTCTTCAGTCCTGCCAGGACAAGGGTTTAACCATTGTACCACCGGGGGCTCCTACCTCCCCAGCCGCAATCCCTGGATATGCTCACACTATTCCCATAAGCCCTTATTTGAATCTGGGAGCTCCTCCTCTATTTGAATTTTGCAAAATGGGTTTGTGTCCTGGAAGGTAAACATTTCTGCCCGAGTGCTAAATTTAGATAATCTTGATCTGGAATCATGTCATTCAACAAGCTCAAACTTTGTGTGCCATTTATCTCGTGTTTCCCAGTCTGAAGTTTGCTTTGCTAAGTGGAATTGCAGATCACCTCGAGCTAATTTGACTATCCCATTTCTCTGCCTTTTAACTGCAGACAAAGAAACTCTCAGTACATCCACTAGCACAAAAGCACAATCTCCAAAGCACGTTCCTGAATTTAATTTCATATTTTATTCTGAACTTTTATCATTGAAAGTGTTCCACTTCCCCTTATGTCTTTTCTTTTTGAATACATTCCTGGAAATGGTGCACAATTTAGCGATATTCAGTGAATTCCAGATTGGTCAAATCATTTTGTTATCACCATTATCTAAAAGCTCCGCAGTTTACTTTTTGCAGCATCATGGGGAGGGAAGGAAGAATCAAATTCTGCCTGTTTTCATCTGAGCACAGCATGGGAAATGACTCAGCGGCAGCCTTCACACCAGTTCTCTCGCAGAGGGCATTTGCCAATCAGAAGCTCCCAATCTCTTCTACAAATAAGGTGAAGAGGCCATTTCTTTGCCTCTGCCTCTGTGTACTCATGTATTTTTTAAAAGTGTCATTCTATGTTCCACTTGGCATTTGGATGAGCTTCCCCTGAGAGCTGAAAATGGAGAATTACAAAACACAGCTCCAAGAATCCTCAGGCATCTATGAACAGGCCACATACCTGTTGTTTTCTAAGGTCACACTTCATATTGAAAATACTATGGTTTAAAGCTGAAATGGCACATGTTATTCTGGAACCACAGCTGGAAGACTGTATGCATGAATTCAGCCTCACTTAAGGGAATCCATGCATATAAAATTATGGCATGGCACAGAAAATTTGAAATCCTTTCCCTCCACGCACACACACATAACTCCCTGACATGCCACCTGCCTATTTCTTAATACAGGACATAAAAAATAGAAGCCCAGTGAGTCACTGCCATTTTCCTTCTTCCTGCACCAATGGTAATATGCAATGTGATGCACATCTTTTAGAAGTTCAGATCTTATTGAATACAAAACTTGCAAATCCTGTTCATTGTACTTCAACAGAAGAATATGCCAAATGTATCTCTTTTTGCCACTTACCTATAAAAATTAAAGATCCACCAACATTTGTGTGTCATAATTTCATTTAAGCAGCAAATAGTACATTCCTTTAACTTATGTAGGGTTGAAGCAAGGAGATAGCAGATGACATTTCCCCTCTTCAAGGCACCAGAGAAAGGAAAATGCACCCTACAACACCGTATTTCCCCTTTTGGGGGGACGACTGGATGTGTCTAAAAAGCTCTTCCTATTTGGAAAAAGGCTACGCTTGAACACAAACACATACAGCATATAAAAATCCAGAGAGAATGAACAAGCCAAAGCTACCCAGTAGAAGCAATTGGGACATTCAAGGAAAGGTGACCATTCAACAGGACCTGATGAATTTCAGCAGCACTGGATAGTCTGGATTTCATCTTGCTATCACCGCAGGATAGAGTTGGGTGAGAACATTGCTATTTCAGGCCAACCTCAGATGTACCCCAACATTTCTGAAAGACCACCTCCCTCCATATGAACTTGCCCCAAAATGTGAGATCTTAAGCAGAACCCTGCTGTGTGCCACAAGATCTTGTGAGTCTAGAATGTGTGCTGGCATGACAGGATTTTTTCTGTAGTAGCACCTCAGTTGTGAAACTTCATACCACAGAACATTACATTGCCTCCATCTGATTTGAGCTTCCAGTGGGCATCTAAAAACTGTTCTGCTTTTGATGCTTGAAACCATTATATCTGTTTCAATTTTTTGTTTTGAACTTATTTTTAAGAATTATTTTAGATGGCTTTAAATTTTATTAAAGAGTATTTTAATTTGTTTTTTTAAAGTTTTTACCTCTGTATTTTTATAGATGCATTTTCATCTGTTTTGTTTTGTATTTGTACAGAGGCCCTGGTGTATTGGGAATTGCACTATAGAAAACATTGTGAATGAATGAACTCTACTTCAATAATAAAATATAAACCCATGGCACATCAGCAGTGCAATGTCTTAAAAATAACCTTTCCAAATATATTTAACACATTTTAAAGACATAAGATCCAAATGTAGCAAAATTGATTATTGATTTTGACCTTCCTTGATTGCAACATCACCAAAGCATTACAAGGAGATTATCCAATTTCAAACTTTGTTCCCAATGTATAATAATGTATAATTGTACTGGCATCGAGGAATAATATCTTTTGCAACCAAGGTTATTTCTCTATTATAGCTTGTTTATTCATAGGACCAAATGTCAAAGAGCCAATGAAGCAACTAACAAGGGAGATTGAACTAAATGCAAGATTAAAAAAATGAGTTCACAGACTTGTTAGCAGCAAAAAAAAAAACTAAAACAAAACCAAACACACGTCTTTCAAGTAAATCAGTGTCCATTATACTGAACTAAAAAACCCCCACAAATACATCAAAATGCCATTACCTTCTCAACAGCTTTGGTTTTGGTTTCTGAATCCATCCAGCTGTTTTCATTTTCCAACATGTCCATAAAGGCCCAACGAATCCCTTCAGTCAATTCTGCCATCTGTAATAAATATTTCTGGTAAGATCCTGAGGAATGTGCTGTACTTTCATTGTAATCCAGCAAAAGAGGCAGAGGCAGATAAAGATGTGTACTAAAGGGTGCATTTGCACTGTAAAATTAATGCAATAACTGCCACTACTCAATGTTATGAAATCCAGTAGTTGTAGTTTGGTGAAACACCAGCATTATTTGGCAGAGAAGGCTAAAGGCCTTGTAAAACTACAACCACTATGATTCCATAGTATTGGGCCATGGTAGTTAAAGTGGTGTCAAACTGCATTAATTTTACAGTGTAGATGCATCCTGGGTGTGTATTCCCATTTGCATCACAATGTTCATCTGATCTTCTACTGTCACTAAGATGAAGTGGAATTATTAGAGGTTATGTTCATCGTCCTTATCAAAAACCTACTTAGGAGTAGACAAATTATGTGAGTCAGATGGGCACTTTTTGTTTCTTTGGGGTCTCAGTGGTCTGTACCAGCAACACATAGTGGTGACCAGAAGAAATAGCTGGGATAACTGATTTAAAAAAAACTATTGTTCTTATGATTGTTTTAAAAGACTCTTGGACACAGATCTACATTTTGTGCAAGTTCACCGCTGGTAGACTGTACCCTAAATATCAATTAAAATATGAAAAAACATCTAGAAAATAATACTCAGCTAAGTCATAAGCTTCAGGTCACTTCTCTGAATGAGACTGTTGATATTGACCTAAGTAGGAAAAGCAACTCCTTATCTAAATGAGCAAAGGGAATTGTAACATCTCATTTATATGATTCATTGCTATCCTTTTAATATCATCTCATTTTGGTACAATATGGAAGGCAGTACAAACTTAGCATTAAATATGACCAAGCATTCAACAGCCGGGAGTAAACTGCATCCCAGGGAATAAGGTAACTTGGAGAATATTGATGGCGGAGCACTGTTTCAATTAACTTAGTGCACTAATGAGGTGAACTCCCTGTACTTGGAGGTTGCCAGTTCATATTCCAGCTCTACAATTGGACTCTGGTGTATATTCTTGTTTTTATGCACCAGCTGTAGCAGTAGGGGAGGGAGGAGGAATCTATTCATGCCATCAAGAGTTGTTATCAAAATTGTTCAGGCATAGCTGAATGAAACACTGCCTAGACTGTAGGTCAAAAGCAGTGCTATATTTAGACACCAATAATATCTATTTGATAAAAGAAGAGAAACAAGAAGGCAACCAGGGCATGAGCTCATCAGTGACTAAATCCTAAAACATAACCCTTCCCATAATGCACAGTGTCTCTAGTGCAGGCTTTTTACCAGCCAAATTAAGGGAGGGGATTCTTTAAAAATGGGTTTCAACAGAGGGGGAAAACATCTTGGATGGTTGCAGTATGTTTTGCTGTAGCTCTCAGAGGTTTTTTTTTTATCTAAACAATAGTACCAAATGACTTTCTGGCAATTTATTGTACTGCAGTACTGTATATTTTTGTGTATTTATTTTATTTATATGCCATCTTGCTTCTTACAAGATCCAAGGGAGCCATCCTCAGTTGGGATTCTTATTCCCATCCTTAAATGGGTTTCTTTTTAATTATGAGAATGAAAGAACAAAAAGATACCTTTTACTCCATTTTTCATTTATTTATTCATTTTTAAAGTTAGCGTGTCATTGCATCACTAAAGTGGTACTGTTACATGATAGCACTATAAGCCTTAAAAATTAATACAAACAAAAAGCTAGCCATGTAACTTGTAAGCAAATTAGGATGCATCTAAATTGCAGAATTAATGCAATTTGACACTACACCGCAGAGGCTCAATGAGATGGAATCATGGGAGTTGTAGTTTTACAAGATCTTTCTTCTTCTCTGTCAAAGAGTACTGATGCCTCACCAAACTGAAACTCTGTGTCAAAAGAACCAAGGCACATACCATTTCCCTCTTGTCTTCTTGGAAGTGTAGATCTACAAACATTCTGCCAGTGACGTATGGGAGAGCATTTTCCACAAAGTTTACACATTTATCCCATTGAGGTTGTAAGGAACTTGTCCCCTGGATAACCTGGTTTGATCAAACACGAATAAATTGTGTTTCCTTAGTGGGGAAAAACTACCACAGTATGTTCAGTATTTCTTACACAATCCCCATCCCAACCCCCTAAGGACTTTCAAACTACCCTTTCCATTCAGACAGTTTTCAACTATCTGAAATAATATTCCAGTTATCTGACAGAGATAAACTAGATGCCAGGAAATCTGCCATCAAATTGGATATCCCAAAGATGGTAAAGCACATTAGGCCAAAAGGATGGGAGAATGAGGATTAAGTAGAATCATAGAATCATAGAGTTGGAAGAGACCTTGTGGGCCATCCAGTCCAACCCTTTGCCAAGAAGCAGGAAAATCAAGTTCAAAGCACCCAAGCACCATCCAGCCTCTGTTTAAAAGCCTCCATAGAAGGAGCCTCCTTTATCAAAACGGAACCTCTCTTGCAAATGCTTTGTGCTGATGATGTGCTTGCATATTTTATCCCATAGGCAAATAGTAGCTGTTGAGGAGTTTTCAATAGGAAAACCGGTGTTAAAGAAAAGCATTACTCCTTTATGCATCCATCACTGTCCTAAAGAATCAATCAAGAGCCAAGAAATACTACTTTTGATTACAAATTCAGAATTTCCCAATCAACATGGCTAGTAGCCATACCAGTCAGGATTTTCAGGAAGCTCTAGACCTAGAAAGGAAGAAAGAAGGAGATTCTTTCTGGTTCTATTTCTTCCTCCCTCCAGTTATTTTAAGTTTAAAAATAGATGCATTCTGTTGTATACATAATCCAGCTCAGGCAAACCATTTGAAGATGTCTGAAGAATGACAGGATACACACTGAACAATCAAATGGAACAGGGCAGAATGAAACAGAGCAGGTTTTTGAAATCCTGATGGTATTTCCACTGTGAGAGGAAAATAAATAATGTGGGTCATTACAAAATTGTCCTCTCTGTGTCCCATGTACTAATAACCAGAGAATGAAAAATCACACCTTCATGGAAAGAAGATGCTGAAATAAGGAGAGAAAGATTGGATGGACAAAAGGCTAATCTCTTAATTTCCTGCAGGCAGGGAGGCAACATTTATTATTCAAATCTCTGTCAGAATTTGAGTCCTCCTGACCTGAGGAAGATTACGATGGCAATATTTTTTGATCTCTCTTTAAAGGTTTTGATTTGGGCAGGCTAGCTGGAATTATAGTAATTCATGGAACTCTGCTAACAATTGCTGTCAGTGGTTTTATATGCGGGATGTGACACATTCAAATCAAAATCTCACTTACCCTTGAAAAATCTAGCCACCTATATTGAAAACGCCGGCTAAGGTTAAATATTCTTGAATAAACCATTCTCCATACCAGATAGTTGGCAATAGTCCTGTCAAAGCAGACACATTTTATGTCAGACCATTAAGCCCTGTATGCCCTTATGTACAGCTGACTGGTAACTATGAATTAATACATAAATAACTTTATTTTCCAGATTGGTGCACTACTTGCTATAGTAACAGCTTTACATTGAAGACTTATGAGCAATAACAAAACTATACTTGGCACTCCACCTTCGTGAATTTGACTTTTGCAGATTTGAAAAATATATTTTCTTTAGATCCTCCAGGATGATTCTGTGGTTAACTTCCAGGAAAGTCCTGCTTCTCAATTCCCCAGAAAGCAGAGAGCATACTGTAACTACATGGGCTAGACAGAAGGAAAGGCTAAATAGCAATAATCTGGGCATATGGCTGAATTAAAGGACTCATGGTTTGGCACACCTTTCAACTATTTTGTGTCCTGGGATTAAATTTGGCATTGGAAATTTTTCAAGAACTTATAAAAGTCCTGCCCTGACTTTAAAACATCTCAAAGAATAGAGCAACAGCAATAAAGCAGAAATAAATCTTACCACCATTACACTGTTCAGGCAGGTTCCTGGCACATTTATTTATTTATTTATTTATTTCATTTACTTATACCCCGCCCTTCTCACCCCGAGGGGGACTCAGGGCGGCTTACAGTGGGGGCACAATTAGATGCCCAAGACAATTCACAAACAATACAAATACAAACAATTCAACAATTAATTAAAAACATCAGTACATAATAAAACAATAAAACAGTCTCATGCTCAGGGTTCAGAGTCCATATATCCATTCCATTCCACTTGTCTATCATCAGATCCTTCAGTTAGTTGTCAGAATGACCAAAGGCTTGATCCCAGATCCAGGTCTTCAGTTTTTTCCTAAACGCCAGAAGGGAAGATGACGATCTAATCTCCCCGGGGAGTGAGTTCCACAGGTGGGGGGCCACCACTGAGAAGGCCCTGCTCCTCGTCCCCGCCAGCCTCACTTGTGACAGTGGCGGGGTCGAGAGCAGGGCCTCCCCAGAAGATCTTAATGGAAATGACACACCGGGAGGTGCGGGGGAGGAGGAAAATAGCTCTCCAGCACTTCCTGGTGCATTCTTTCTATGTGCCAGGAGCCTACCGGAGCAGTGTAATGGTGGACCAATAAGTTCTTTCTTCTTTTAAGGGCTTTGGGAAGGGGGTTGGGGTGACCCCATGTGCCGTCACTGTAGTTAGTGCAATGGCATGGGACACACACATATCAGGAAAGCCCAGGTTTTTTAGGGGGTATGGGGTCAAAAACCCACATCAAAGTGAGTTTTTAAAACCCTCTTTAGCGTGGTTCTTCCCCTTGTCTGGAACCCCCCTTAGACATCATCAATTGACATGGCTATGGCCGGGGGGGGGGGGGTTAAGGGTTCAACCCTCCCCCCCAAAAAATGTGTCAGGTTAAAAAATCCTGGCTTATTCATGAATTTTAAGTGGCTAACCAATTGGGGGGGGGGGGTTGAACCCTTAAAATACCCCCTCCCCCCAGGCTATGGCCAAGAGTGGAGGCATCCTTTTGGTGTCCCTTATGAACTTTCCAACTGCCAGAGGATTGAGCTGTGTACAACAGAACTACCAATTCATTACTTAACTCACCAATTAATTCACTACTTTCAATTGTTATCATAACAAGTATTGGGTTGTTTTTAATAGATGTATATTATGCTTAATAGGATTAACGCCAGGAGAAAAATAGGAGTAAACACATAATTTTAGAGATTTGAAGGGCATCATGAATTTTATGAATCTGATTAATATTCAGATTTTGTAAAAACATGTGAATAGTTTCTGCGGTTTGCAAGAAGCTATGGGACCTTTCCCTATAATGTGATTTTTTTAAAAAAAATGCTTAAAGCTGCTACTTGAAGTGCATAAAATGTAGAGATGTAATTCTCTGCCAGTTCTTAAAAGAAGCAATGAGTAAATTTACAATTTTTCTTATTATTATAAGGTAGTCTTTGGAATCTGCAGTTTTTAAAGATTATTTATATTTCAGGACTTATTCTACACAAAATTCTCACATTTTCATTTCTCACTTAAAATGGCACTTCCTGCACAGATCTCATTTTCTTTATATAAAATGCTGTTTAGCCATGCAGAAAATGTTTGTATCTGTGCAGGACAACCATATATTAATTTAGCACACATTGCTTCCACAAATACAATATTTTGCACACAAGAAACAACATCTTATACCCATAAAATAATATTTATCTGTCATTGTTTCCAGGATGCCGTGTGCATGGCCTACTATTCACAAATAGGGCTTACACATTTAAGGAAAACCACACTGTGTCATTGTTTTTCAACACAAGGAATATGTTAGAAGGCAAGTCACAAGTTACATACTTAATTGTTTCACTTTTCTATAAAAAAAAATCTCCAATGCTAGAGGAACTAGCATTTTATGAAAAAATGATGATGGCTCTCTTCCATGGCATGCTAGACCCATGGAAGCAAAGGGTTTTTGAAATATTTGAGACATAATTTTTCATCTGAATTTTGGACTGGCAATATTTTTGGAGAGCTATCTGTGCCTTATTAATATTTTGGATAAATGGAACCTTGGGCATTAAGTCTCTTGAACTTTGTTGACTTTGTAGGTCTTTGGCTTTCTCTATTTGGGTATGCACATTCATAGCCAACATTTTCTTGCATTGTGACAAATTAGACAACAATCTATTCACCCTGTCCTGTCTATCATGGAATTCTATTAAGAATTCTGCATTTGCATCCCCTTTGGAGATATTTGGTTTAATGCACATGCTTATTACCTAGATGCTCTAGCACTGTAAGAGTCCAGTAAGAAAGAAACAAAGGGGAGTGTACAATTCTCTACAGCAAGACAGCTCTATCAGTCTCCCAGCTCCTTTATTCCCAATTTGCTTCCAAACCTCAGGGTGCCAAAAGCAAAGATCTTTCTATAAGAGGCCAGCAGATCCATACATTTGAGAGAAGACATAAAGAAGGAGGAGAGTCTAAAACCATACACATTCTACAGGAAAATTATAATCATGTTCATTATTTTTATTATGTCATATTGGATTATTTCTACTTTGTTTTCATTTTGATGTTAATTCTTTTGTTATAAGTTTATTGCCATTGTTATACATTACTTTGATTTTGATGTGTTTGTATATATTTAGGGCATTGGATGTTTGCCTTTTTTTTTCTGTGTGCAAATCGCCCTGAGTCCCCTCGAGGACTGAGGGTGGTCTAGAAATAAGTATTATTATTATTTGAAACAGAAAAAGATTAGTACACAGCAAACAAGGTCACTCTGCTGGCTGTTGTATTGGATCACACGTCAGACACTTCCCAAGTGTCTAGGACTGTGTGATGTATTGGTGAATAATGCATGCAGATCCCAGTAGGGTGGTCTTTTGCAGATGGTAATTTTGTCAGCACTGATTGTGTTTAAGTGCAAGCTAAGGTCTTTAGGCACTGCACTCAGTGTGCCAATCACCACTGGAACCACCTTTACTGGCTTGTGCCATTATTATTATTATTATTATTATTATTATTATTATTATTATTATTCTGACACAAAAACACAGTATGTCACAGCAAATGACATATATATGCTGGATTATTATTATTATTATTACCACCAACTAGGGAAGATGAAGGATAAATGATGACAATAAAGCAAGGAAAAGACAAAAATGCCACCCACTTCAAAAAGTCACCAGAAGTAACACTCATGGAATAGAACAACAGATCTCTAAATCCAACAAAAGCAATGACTTTATGCTGTATCACTTAGCAGACCTCCCCTTCTCCTCTTTTCTTCCCTGTAACTATCTCTTCAGGTCATTAAATAATAGAGAAGATCACAATAGCTGTATTTATCCAGTACTGATATTTAGACTTGCTGCTGGTAATGGCTATTCGCTGATTAGTACATCTGCATCTGCATAATTGAGCCTATATTGTGCCCAGTGCATCTTGAAGGATCATATTGGAATTTTTACTGCCACTAAAATTTGTAAAATTCAAAGATGTAATTTGTACTAAAATAACAGCAATTCAACATAATTTGATAAAAATGATTCTTTCTCCAGTCAGATCTTCCACAGTTCTATATACATAACATAATAGAGCCCTATTCCACAGTGGACAGTTCAGTAGAGAAATAATTTTTCTTTTCCCCCATTACATCAAGAAAATCTAAACAGTGCAGTTGTTATAAAAGAGTTATTATAAAGTAGACCTCGAACTACTGAGAAGATGTCCACAGATATAAATAATGATGAATTTTCCAAATGTTTTGAGAGAAATGTGCTTGTTTTTGTTCTGACTTGTATTCTATATGGAAGGCAGAGTGTGGAGAGATAATTCAAACATGAACTTGTCATGTTTTGATGTATGAGTTAAAATGTATTCAATGTACGGTAATACTAAACAAACAAATCCTAGGGATCACCAGCATTGACTTTCACTTCTTGTACTGGTCACAAACATTTTGTTTCTAGAAAACCCAGTGACAGAAATAACTCTTATATGGTCCAGGTTCAGCATCACACCCCACATACTTGAATGTTCCCCTTAAAAGGGAGTGCAGAATAAATTGCATAGAGAAACAAAAGCAAACAGTGAACAGAAGACAACTGAGAAGCCCTTACTTTTTCCTTTCCCCTTCCAAGATCCGGAATAAATCTTTGAAGTACTGGGGCACGCGGACAATCAAATTCTCTGACTCATCTATGTCCTTAAGTTCTGGATAGAGTTTAGTATCAATCACCTTCTTGATATAGGCCAGCCAATCAAACTGAAAGAGACAGAAAAGCTCAGCTCCTGGCTCCTCCTGGCAGAAAAGGCTCATGAAATCAATTACTTAACATTACCTCAATGATTTAAAAAGTTTTGCCTAATTTCAAAGTTGAAATTCACTGCACAACAACACAAAATATTTTGAAACTTACATAAAAATGCAGCTGTATTTAAAATAATATCAGTGAACACCTGTTTCTATTAATTTCATGTAAATTGCCTTCTTATACATGTCCGAAGCACCTTTCAGTTTTGAAAAGGTAATTACTCAGTCCAATCAGGCATTAATACAGTCATTTTCCAATTAACTTCAACCAACCTGTGGGATCATGGTGGTAAGTTCAGATATGTTCATTTTATTGTACATGGATTCACTAGTTCGATTCTCGGCTGGAATCATTATCTGTAAAATATAAATGCAAACAAACATTAGATACCCTGAGAAATGCATTCTGATTTTGCTAATACCCACAGATTTGTTAATCCCTCCTTAACATAGGCAGCACTCTATACATAGCAATAAGTTGCCTACTGATTTCAAGAAAATAAACCACAAACCTATTTTTGTTTAATTTTGTTCATTAGCAAAAATATAAATCCCATCCTTTTCATGTTGAAACCATTTTTTAGACCTTCCGTGCATGTAATACAACTGATGCTCCTTTCATTCATAAAATACGTTGAAATTAAAGATCTTGGAAAAAGTGACTTTTGGTACTACCCACCACCTTCTTCATAACCATTAACCAACACAGCCAGTTGTAATCTAAGGAGGATTACTGGAATGGTTGTCCAGAAAGTAATGGTTCCAAGATCTATGAAATTACAGTTGATTTCATAAACCCATCTTGACACCAGTTACAATCTGGCTTGCATGCTTATACTATATTCACAAGTTGAATTAATGTGACTGAAGAAGTGTAATTGTCAGTCCCACTTAATATTTCCTTGTCCTGCATAGCAAGAAGACTTTTATAGAATATAATTTTATACCATCATTTGGTAAATGATGAACCAGACATTATAGATTAAAATAAATTCTGATTAATTATGCAGGATTTGAATCCTCAGAAATGCTCATCTGTAACATCTCACAACTGTCACAGGTAAAATGTGTGGGGATGCTGGACAGGTCCTTCTCAATGGTTGCTCCTAGGTTCTGGGATATTTTGGATCAATTATCTAGTCCAAGCTAATAAGTTCTACTATTACCAATATTACAGTTTATCTACCAGTTGCACAGTATGGCTATACCTTTTGGTATCTATATACAGACCATCTGTTCTCAAGTGAGCCCCCAGTGGTGCAATGGGTTAAACCCAATCTGGGGAGAGGGGGTCAACATCCCTCTGTCAGCTCCAGCTCCCCATGCAGAAACATGAAAGAAGCCTCCCACAAGGATGGTAAAACATCAAAACATCTGGGCATCTCCTAGGCAACATCCTTGCAGTTGGCCAATTTCTCACACCAAAAGCGACTTGCAGTTTCTCAGGTAACTCCTGACATGGAAGAAAAGTTCTCAATGCCTCAGCCAAACCTGCTGTGTGGGAAACATTATCTCCTCAGAGAAATTAAAAGCAACAAGTTCAGTTTATGAATATTTGTTGCGAAGTTGGAGCAGTGTTGAACTCTGCAAGTCAACCAACAGAAAAATCTACTGGCTCAGTAGCTAAAACCTGTTAAAATATAAAATTAGTTTTAGTCAAATAGATATTAATGTGTTGAATGTTTATACCTTGGGGGGGGGGGGGAAGCAGCTCTTCATCACAATGTTCTGTTCAGTGGTTACTCTCATCTTAGTCTGATGTATTACAACATATAAGTTTTTTATTACAAAAATCTTCAATATATGGAGACACAGATCTTCTTTTAAAGTATATTCCTGGGATACTGAATTGAACTGAGGTCAGCATTGTTGGCTCTTTCATGATTTATTGTGATAAAAGACCTATCTGCCAAGGCTGAGAAGGCGAACATTCACCATCCTTTATTCAATGGTCAGAAAATAATGCAAAAGGTTGGCATGTAACAATGTATTTTACAATGTCAACTTCAAGAAGATGCATTTTAAAATATTGCCAGCTTATATCATTGCATCAGTCCTTATTTGTATCTTTTCCCTCTTTCTTTATTCTTTTTTCTTTCCCATTCTTTTATGTTGTTTTTCCATTCAATCACAGTTTATAACAAAAATAAAATAGCAATAATCGTTGTCGGCAGTGGTAAAGCTCCATATACCATTATTTTATTTATTTATTTATTTATTTATTTACTGTGCTTATATACCGCAATTCTCAGCCCTTTAAGGGCGACTCATTGCGGTGTACAACATGAAAAAACAAGTGCAATTTACAAACATAGTGCAAAATAACCCACAATTCATCCTTATCAGAAAAACATCTTATAAAACATCAACATTATTACAAAATTTCTACTACATTCCGAATCGTCTCATCGTCAACCCACAATCCGATATCATTTCCGTTGTTCCGTTCCTATGGTCAAATTACCAGTCATTGCACTTCTTGATCAAATGCCTTCTTAAAGAGCCAGGTCTTTAACTTCCTGCGGAATATCAACAGGGAGGGGGCTAGCCTGATGTCCACAGGAAGGGTGTGAATTCACCATACAGTGAATTAAATGAGTAGGCAACACCGGCAAAACTAGTGGAAAGGAAACTCATTGTATTATGAAGAACGGGATAGCTGATAATGTTTAATAAGATCTTTATCCAAAAAAAACCCTGAAGTTTGCATTAAATGAAGGGATTGAAGTTCTGGCCATCCTTCTTTTGCTCATTAAATGTTCTTTAAAAAATCTCCTTCAGAAATTTTGCTATTAAAGGAATTGCATGAATATATCCTTTTGTCCCTTGGGATACAACCAGAGATCCTGCAGTCTCAAGGCATCTCCATACTGTATATAGATAGATAAACATATGATAGATAGATAGATAGATAGATAGATAGATAGATAGATAGATAGATAGATAGATATATCTAAGTATCTATAGATATCTCTATTTCTCTATATCTACCTATCTATCTAGCCATCCATCCATCCATCTCTTTTTTTTTTGTTCCATCTCTTCACACTCTACTGTTATAATTAAAATAAAGAATAAAAAGAATAAAAGTCCAGCGCTCAGCAGCTCACAGGGGATGAGAGACAGGGCCTTCTCTGTGGTGGCCCTCTGGCTATGGAACTCTCTCCCCAATGAGATTAGGTCTGCCCCCTTTCTCCTGTCCTTCAGGAAGCAGCTTGGAATCAGGCATTTGCAGATTGATGGATTGATCCGGTAAAGACTAAGAGTTATTGGACCACAATGTTTGGATTGAGTTGGATTGAGTTGGATGATGTTTTTATCTTGACGAATTGTTTTTTATATGTATTTTAGAACTTATTTATTATGCTTGTTGTTTTTATAACATCATTTATTGTGTAGCATTGAATTTTTGCTGTTGTTAGCTGTTCAGAGTCCCTCCACGGAGGTAGAGAAGAACAGGATATAAAAATTCTAAATAAATAAATAAATAAATAAATGAGAAAGAAAGAACGAAAATAAAATTGAAAGACCACACAGGCATATAAAAATATTGAGTCAGAGTAGGAAGTGTGGTCATTGTCTCTCAGCAGCCAATAATCCCCAGAAGGTTTTTTAGAAAACTGTCATAGCTGTTTCTTGCCAAACCTAAGTGCCTAAAAAATATGGACTCCAGCTAAATATCCCTACAGTATGCCCCCAAACCATTTGGACAACCTGAAGTTTACCCTTGGTCTTAGCCCATCTCTTCACAAAAGTAATCAAGGATTACTATGAGAAGTACCTCATTCCTAGCTGGAGATAGCCAGGTACAAGAGAAGAACACATTTTCCTCACCTTTTCTCTCAAAGATTGACAGGGAGAAGAAGCAGGACCAAAAATATCTATGCACAATAGTTTAGTCAGCTACTGACCTGAAATGTTTAGAATGAATACTGCTGAATGAAAGATTATAACATGATAGAATTCCTTCAGAAGTTCCAGTTGCCACAAATGCAATTGTAATCTCATATTTAGAAAGGCACTAACCTCAGCTATTTTGACCTCCAGTTTAAGCACAGATTTCATGTCCAGCTCTGCACGTGAAGCATTGGCACCCAAAAGCACCGCTATGTCAACCATGAACTGGAACAGAGCATCTCTGTACTGTAGAATAAGAAAGCATTGTCGCCAGTTATGCCTCTAAGTTACATAACAGTCACACATTAAAATAGTGCAGAATCATCTTGTTATTTTTAACTTCAGTAAATGCATTAATCACACTTTGAGCTCCAAATTAGCTTATCATGGGGATCATTTTTATTATCAACCTGAATTAGCAGCCCAGTTTCACCTCTAAGCATACACTGAAGAACTGAAAATCTTTGCCTGGTGACATTGATAAAGAATTGCAAAAGGGAGTCACAGAAGGAAATCACTGTTCCTTTCCAGTTACATTTAGTGGTAACCAAAGCCCAAGTTAGGCAGCCTTATTTGTAGGTCTACCCTGTTCATGTAAAGCCAGGAGTGGAAAACTGAGGCAGATTTGAGAGCTGATATGGACCTGCACCTGCAGACCACACACTTTCCAAAGTGCAATTTTCTATTCTTCTTCTTCTTCCTATTACTATTACTATTGCTATTACTGTTATTACTATATTTTAAAGCACTTGAAGTAACCAGATGTCTATTTCAGTGTCCAAAATGAAAATGGGAAAAAGGCCCTTCAGTTTACTTTAAAAGACTTCATCTTAAGTTTTCTGTTGTAGGGGACAGGAAACTAAATTTCCAGTGTGCCAGAGATTGGTACACAAATTTTCCCAATTGGTTACAGTAGTTTTTTCCTAGTTTCTCCAGGGAGCAGTAGTTGATTGCTGATGGACTAGTAATAGATAAGGAGCTATTACTCTGAGTAGTGCTGCGTTAGAAGATAATTGTTTCTCCTGAAGACTTCTCGGTGCCCCAGTTCTCCTCTGTGGAACAAATTGGTAATGGACTGGAAGGGTCTAGGAAGCAAAAATTACCAATTTTTCATTAAATGGACCAAACTAGAGCTGCATCTACTCAAGGCTAATAATTCAGAGTAATCTGCTCTGGAGCTACCCGAAATACACCTCAGTGATACTTCATGTACTGGCGCGGAAGTGCTCCTAAGTCTGTCCTGAGGGCCGCCACCACCTTGTGAGTCATATACAGTTCCCTAGAAGAGTCTTGCTTGTGACATTGCTTCTGGTGAAGTCACAACAGGGTGCCCAGCCATGTGATGACCAGAATCCAGCCATGCTCTGTGAGGGAGCTACTTCTCTCTGGCTTATAGTTGTGGGTTCTTTTGATGTGTGGGCACTGGATCATCCTAGAATAAGCCCAATTCAGCTGCCCACATGTCAAAAACACCAGGGATCGCCCAGGAGTTTCCTGGAAGCTTTGGACTAATCTGCAATTCTTATTGTGACAGATTAAAAGGTGGAAGCAATATGTCTGCTGCGGAACTGGCTGTATGTCATCTGTACTGCTCCCAGCAGATTCAAAATAGGAATGGTATTTCATCGATGTAGACTAGGGTCAATTAGGGAAGCAGTCAGAAACTAATCATGAGTAGAGAGGATGGGATAAAAAATATATAGTAGGAAATCCATCTTTGTCTTGGGAATTAATAATATTAACCAAAATGGGAGTGGAAATCCTGCACATAAGCATTGCTGTCATGCTTTGTCAAAAAACCTATCTGGATCAGTAGTTCGCAACCTGGGGACTGCAAAGGATTAAATTATTAAATTATTAACTTTTATTAGTTTTGATACTATCATATGGAAGTATTATGATAAAAAAATAGAAATCATTATTTGATGCAGTCCAATGCCTTAAATCTTAAGTCTTGGGGCCTCAAAAGGTATTTAATAGGGAGTCGGGGTGAAGAAAAGGTTGAAAACCACTGATCTAGATATATGATTAAGGAATACTTACAGCTTTCGCTTCTGTGGTGTTCTTCAAATAGTCTTCCTGTGCTGATAGAGACAGAGATGCTTGGTCTAGCTATTAAAACAGAATAAACAATACAGGTGTAAGGATTAGAATTATTTTAGAAATTAACAAGACTACTTTTGCTTGATTGAAAACCTATAGTCACTTCCTTAGGAGCAAACCTTACTGAATTTAGGGGCATGACTCCCAAGCACATTTGGTGGGACCTAGGGAGTGGAATTTTTTAGTGGCTGCTCCCAGACTCAAGTGGTACAGTGGGTTAAAGTGCTGAGTTGCTGAGCTTGTTGACCAAAATGTCGCAGGTTCGAATTCGGGGAGTGGCATGTCAGCCCCAGCTTCTGCCAACCTAGCAGTTTGAAAGCATGCAAATGTGAGTAGATCAATAGGTACCACTCTGGTGGGAAGGTAACGGCGCTCCATGCAGTCATGCCAGCCACATGACCTTGGAGGTGTCTATGGACAACGCCAGCTCTTCGGCTTAGAAATGGAGATGAGCACCACATCCCAGAGTCAGACACGACTGGACTTCATGTTAGGGGACAACCTTTACCTTTTACCCAGATTTTGGGTAAAATCTGGGTATTCCTTCCCTCCTGAGAAATACCAGAATGGCTTCTTTCCTGCTTGCTTTTCACAAGCAGGTAAAGACATTTCTGTGCCAGCAAGAATTTGGAGGAGAATGAGGGGCATGTTGCTGGGGAGGTTATAAGTGGGATTGGGGGAGAGGGAGTATGTTGAGTTTAAAATGTAATTTTAATTGTATTTATTGTATTTTAATTTTATTTTAACTTTATATCCATGCACTAATACTTTAATTGTTTTTTTTATTTTTGTATTTGTTTTGTTTTAAATTGTTATTAGATTGTGTGATTGTTAGCCACCTTGAGAGCCTATGAGGAGAAAGCTGGGATATAAATATAGTTAATAATAATAATGTTGACCAAAGTAGGGCCACTAAAGCAATGGCATTTCTATCATTCCCAATAATCAATCCAACACTTCTGTTTGAACTAGCAATAGGATTTAGTCCAATAGGACTAATCTCCAGATAGATATGTATCAGAATACTGAACAGTTTGGGGGGAAATGGTACATCAAAAAGCTTTTTAAAAACACACACATTTACCACAATTAAACAATAATAAAAAAATAAGTAAATTACTAGGAGTAAATCACATTTATATTAAAAGACTAGATTTTGCTGTTTGATGGAACCAGATTATATAAAACATTTTAGAAATCTACTTTCCCCTTCCTCCTCATGTCAAGATGAAAATGCTTCACAGCATATCTAATCTGGGAGAATTTGTTTCATCCTTGATTAACTATGTAGAATAGTGCCAGGTACTTTATGTACATGGGATTGATGTAAATCAAATTAGAGAGAAGGTTAAGGAACCTTAAGGAATACAGGTACACATATTCCCCTGACTCTCGGTGATTTGCATATATGCATACTAATAGCCTCTTCTAAAGTAATATTGCTGAACAAATTTATTGTTGACAAATTTAGTTAGAGGATGAAATTTTGTACTTTTTGAAAAAGGTTTTTTATAATACATCTTTGCATATATATGATGAAGAAATTATTTGTTCCAGCTATATGTAATGATATTATCTAATATTTAATAACCAGACCAGAGACTAACACCATTCTTCTAGGGCAATGGTTCTCAACCTGTGGGTTCCCAGATGTTTTGGCCTTCAACTTCCAGAAATCCTAACAGCTAGTAAACTGGCCGGGATTTCTGGGAATTATAGGCCAAAACACCTGGGGACCCACAGGTTGAGAACTACAGTCCTACGGCCAGAACTCTGACCTCTGCTGATGTACCTGACCCACCCCCAGCTCCTGTTCACCAGTGCCACCAATTCCCACTTCCTATTTGGCAACCTGATCAGATATAGATAAAGACATACAGAGACTTAAATCTGGAGTTCTCAAGGTTTTTATTAACATAATACAAGGTCTACTTCACTATACCTTTATGATGTGTTCATTAGACATCTTGTCATCAGAAGACACATACATTCGGATGAAAACAGAACTGCTATATTGACTACGAAGAGCAGCCAGTGTCTGGACCATGCTGAACTTCCTTTCTGACCAAAGTCCTTCAGGTCCAATGTTTGATTCCAGCACTGGCCAGCGCAATGGAGAATGTTTCAGCATGCTTAAAAGTGGTTTTGCATCAGCCTTCTCTATCTTATCTGGGGGCAAAAACAAGTAATTGTAAGACAAGTTTCAGCTGATCCAATTAGTGCCCCGTGTGTCTGTGTGTGTGTGTGTGTGTGTGTGTGTGTGTATGAGGGAGGGTGAGAGATGTATGAATTCTTCAACTATGGCATGTTCTTTGGCCATTCCAAGTCTTCATTTCAAAGGTTTTCAGTTTTGTGAAAGTATGATCTGCTATAGGATTAGCCTAGCTATAAGCTATATTGGACATTTTGTCTCAACTGGCATATGGAAAGCAGGGACAGCAGGACAGCTCTTGCAAACCATTGCTGCTATCAAAGACAACTGCATGGGGAGCATCACAGCCATAACATTGACCTTGATGGAGATTACATGACCATATTGGCATCTTATTTGCTTGGCAATGGGGGGTAGCAGGTGGATTGATTTCTCTTTTGGCTAAAACGGCAGCATGTTTTGCATTTCAAAGGGAAAACACTGGCCGGTATAGCATAAATATACTCTATTGCAGTTAAGAGAGCCAAACTAAGATAATGGTTTGAGTTTGACATGAACAGTAGAAGAACAGGGAATAACTTCCTGAGAGTAAGGGCCCTTCCACACGGCCATAAAACTCTGAGTATCAAGGCAGAAAATCCCACAATATCTGCTTTGAACTGGGTTATCTGAGTCGACACTACCATATATCCCAATTCAAAGCAGAAATGTGGGGTTTTATTCAGCTGTGTGGAAGGGGCCTAAGAGTTTTTTGACAGAGGAAAATACTAGCTCAGAGGATGGTGGCATCTCCTTCTCAGGACATTTTTAAACAGGCTGGGTGGCCATTTTGCAGGAGGCTATTCTCAAATGCTCAACTAGACATGCCTCTGAAGGTGCCAAGGCTGATGGCAATGTGAGAAAGCATGAATAAATGGTAGTACATGAAATTGTTTTATCTGTTTTTAAATTACATTGTGGCTGCTAGACCTCTAGATGTCAACCTATAACCCTGGAAATAAAAACAAGATTTACTTACTCTCATTCATACACGAATTATAAAGTATCTTGGCCTTCTGTACAGCTTCACTGTCCCGTCTTTTGCTGAGTGGTTTTTCAAGGAGAGCTGTGATATTAAAAGAGAGAAAAATGTTTCCCTCAACTGCTCTGAAACATTATTGCCATCAACAAAAAGTCAAAATATCACAAGTAGAGAAGATGCTGTCATTTTCCAAATGAATCTGATTTCTTCACTGTGGAAGTTCAGGAAATATCAGATGTGTATAGATAGCCTTTCCAATCTGCTTAGGAGAATCTGTTTGTTTGTTCTGCAGCAAAAAACATTTTGTCATGAAAAATTGCAAAGTTTGACCTTTTCTGTGATAGCACCAATCCTTTGGAGGATTCCCCCTGTTGTTCAAGAGGTAGAAACTCTGTTATGTTTTTAATGCCTTTTGAAAATGTATTTGTGTGTATGCAGTATAGGTTTCCACTGTCTAGAATTATTTTCCTGTTAATATATTATTATTTATGTATTCTAAAGCCTTTGACTGTGTGGATCATAATAAATTGTGGCAAGTTCTTCATGGGATGGGCATACCAAGCCACCTTGTCTCTCTCCTGAGGAATCTGTACAAGGACCAAGTAGCAACAGTCAGAACTGACCACGAAACAACAGACTGGTTCAAGATTGGGAAAGGCGTACGGCAAGGCTGCATCCTCTCACCCAACCTTTTTAACTTGTATGCAGAACACATCATGCGATGTGTGGGGCTTGATGAATGCAAGGCTGGGGTTAAGATTGCTGGAAGAAACATTAACAACCTCAGATATGCAGATGACACCACTCTGATGGCCGAAAGCGAGGAGGAGCTGAGTAGCCTTCTAATCAAGGTGAAAGAAGAAAGTGCAAAAGCTGGGCTGCAGCTAAACATAAAAAAACCAAGATTATGGCAACAAGAATGATTGACAACTGGGAAATAGAGGGAGAAAATGTGGAGGCCATGACAGACTTTGTATTTCTAGGTGCAAAGATTACTGCAGATGCAGACTGTGGCCAAGAAATCAGAAGACGCTTACTTCTTGGGAGGAGAGCAATGTCCAATCTCGATAAAATTGTAAAGAGTAGAGACATCACACTGGCAACAAAGATCCGCCTAGTCAAAGCCATGGTATTCCCTGTAGTAACCTACGGATGTGAGAGCTGGACCTTAGGGAAGGCTGAGCGAAGGAAGATCGATGCTTTTGAGCTGTGGTGTTGGAGGAAAGTTCTGAGAGTGCCTTAGACTGCGAGAAGATCCAACCAGTCCATCCTCCAGGAAATAAAGCCCAACTGCTCATTGGAGGGAAGGATAGTAGAGGCAAAGATGAAGTACTTTGGCCACATCATGAGGAGACAGCAAAGCCTAGAGAAGACAATCATGCTGGGGAAAGTGGAAGGTAAAAGGAAGAGGGGCCGACCAAGGGCAAGATGGATGGATGGCATCCTTGAAGTGACTGGACTGACCTTGAAGGAGCTGGGGGTGGTGACGGCCAACAGGGAGCTCTGGCGTGGGCTGGTCCATGAGGTCACGAAGAGTCGGAGACGACTGAACAAATGAACAACAACATTCTTAATATTTATAATACATTATTTTAAATGCTTTTAAGCATTTTTAGAGAGAAATGCATGCAGTTCTTTCTCCCACCCTGGGCTTTTTACAGATATATAAACTCAATTTTCCTAGTTTCTAACAACCTCTGAGGATGCCTGCCATAGATGCAGATGAAATATCAGGAGTGAATGCTCTAGAACAGTGGTTCTCAATCTGGGGTTGAGCCATTTTTGGGGGGTCGCGAAGCTGCCTTGGCCAGCTCCACCCCCTCCAAAATGGCTGCCAACCCTCTAAGCCAGCCAAATGGCACTCCTGGCAGGCTCCTCCTCCTGCTCTTCCCACAGACCTGTGGGTAGGTCAGGAGGAGATTTGGAGGCAAAGTCACGGGGGGAAAAGAATCACCCTCTGTTCAGGCCTGCAAGGTGAGTAAACTTCTTCCTGCCATCCTCAATGCCTGGTCATCCATGGAGCCTTCACCGCCCGGCCTTTGCCTCCATCTGAGTTCAGAAGGGGACAGGGTTGGACAGAGGGAATTCTCTGTGCCAAGTTTGAGTCCATTCCATGGTTGCATGAGTTCAGAATGCTTTTGGATGGGAGGGAACTATATATCCCAGCAGCTCCCAAATGCCAAGGTCTATGTTCCCCAAGCCTCTGCAGTATTTTCTGCTGACCATGAGAGTTCTCTGTACCGAGTTTGAGTCCATTCCATGGCTTCATGAGTTCAGAATGCTTTTGGATGGGAGGGAACTATATATCTCAGCAACTCCCAAATGTCAGGAAAATAACCCCAAAACTGTCCAGTAATTTCTGTTGGTTATGGGAGTTCTCTATGCCAAGCTTCTTCAATTCCTTTTTTGTTGGAGTTCAGAATACTCTCTGATGGCAGAGGAACTATAAATCCCAGCAACTGCAACTCCCAAATGTCAAGATACATTTCCCCCAAACTCCAGCATTGTTCAAATTTGGGCATATTGAGTATTCATGCCAAGTTTGGTCCAGATCCATAGTCATTTGGGTTCACAGTGCTTTTCAGAAGTAAGTGAACTATATCTCCCATAAATCACTGTCAATTCCTCCTAAACTCCTCCAGTATTTTCTGTTGATGATGGGAGTTTCGTCTAGGTCTGTAATTCGTGGGGGATCTCAGTGGTCTGTGGAAGTCAGAGCTGAATTGGTTGAAGGTACTGCAAATCCCATCATCCATTGTCCATACTCCCCCAACATATTGTTTTTGTGATTAATCACTATGTTTTAATTATGTTCAAATTGTAACAATAAAAATACATCCTGCATATTAGATATTTGCATTAGAATTCATAAGAGTAGAAAAATTATTTATGAAGTAGCAACGAAAATATGGTTGGGGGTCACCACAACACAAGGAACTTTATTAAGGGTCACCATATTAGAAAGGCTGATAACCACAGCTCTAGAACATGGCCATATAGCCCGAAAAACCTACAACAACCCAGTGATTCCGGCCATGAAAGCCTTCGACAATTCAGTGCATACAGTAATTTTCAAAGAGCCCTGGTAGCTCATTTCAGCATAAGGGAAGAGAAAGGACAGAAGGAAAGGTTGAGAGCAGTAACTTTGAAACTAATTGATTTATCACAGTATGAGCCTTTGTGGGTATTAATCCACTTCCTCAGAGACACTGATTTATTTCAATATGAAAACCATAGAGATCTAAGCACACAGCTGAGGGTGTGAAACAGAAGATAGAGAATATGCAAGTTATGACCCTTCTACACTGCCATATAATCCAGTATCTGATCCCAGATATCTGCTTTGAACTGAATAATGAGTCTACCATATAATCGAGTTTAAATCAGATAATCAAATCAGCCCCTTCTACACAGCCATATAATTCAGATTATCAAAGCAGATAATCCACATTATTTGCTTTGAGCTGGATTATATGAGTCCACACTGCCATACAATCCAGTTCAAAGCAGATAATCCAGATTTTATATGGCAGTGCAGAAGGGGCCTAATTTGTTCTATGATCCATATGGTTCTATGGTATTCACAGAATTTTCATCCAGCACCACATTTTAAATGATCTTATTCTCTTCCTGTCAATTATCTTCACTGTCCAGTTTTCACAACCATCCATAGAAACTAGAAATTCTATTGTATGGACTATCCTGACTTTGAAAATCAATAATAGAACTGAATGATATTGAACAAGCACATATTAGGTTAAATCCTGCTTCTAAACCTGAAGCAAAGAAAGGATTTGGCTTAAGACAGGACTGGGGAATATGTGGCCTTCTATACTGGGTTCCAGCTGTCATGTAATGTGGTCTGTCATCTAGAATATTGTGGATTATAATGCAACATCATATTAAAAAGCCAGAGGTCTTGTTTTATTATCTGGTATAGAACCTAGATTGAAGGCACCAGATCCCCTGTGGTCTTGGAAGCTAAGCAGGGTTTGGCTTGGTTTGTATTTGCAAGGAATATTGCCAGGAAATACCAGGTGCTGTAAGGTACGTTCAGGTGAAGGCAACTGCAACACACAGAAATTCATGGGCTCACTATAAGTCGATGCACACTGATAAAACCTTAAAAGTTTTGCCTTGGTAATGAATAGTCCTAAGTGTTATTTTTTCTCCCTTAACATAAAATAGCAAAGCCTTTATTGCTTTCATCTGTAAAACCCACATCAGCCAAATAATCCATTTGCATTACCTATGCTTCACTTCTGCATATTCAAACAGTAGATATTTCCTCCAAGACAAGCTCAAAGGAGGTTAAAAATACAACATATAAAAGAATGCTTCAGAAAATTCACCGTACTGGCAAAATAAGGGGAAAAGGAATTCTTTTATTATTTTTTAAAGCACAGATATGCAATTTCCATTTCTAAGCCAAAAGAAGCATATCAGATTTCTTGTAATCAACCATAATGTATGGCCTTCCAATGGAAATAGAGGGCTGTTGAAGCTAAATCTATGCTTAAGGAACACAGTGCTTTTCCTCTTTCTCCTCCTACTTTCGAATTCCCTCACATCTACAGCTGTAGAGCAAAGACCAGAACTGGCTGCACCTGTGTGCTCCTTATTGGTATATCTGGCTTCATAGCCTTCCTGTATTTCTGGATTCTGCAAAACTTGGGAGAGTTGTTTTTATAAGAGTACAACTCCTGTATTTCCCCAAGCCAGCTTGGTCACTCAGGAGCAGATGGGTTTTTACCCAAGATGTCTGGCATGAAAATTGCAGTCCAGAAGCCAAACAAACATAAGCTTTGCATGGAGAGGCTGCCAGTTTCTATCCCAGTCAAAAAGAATCAAGTAAAAACAAAAGCCGAGGGAAAGGAGATTTGCCTGAAGAGCTTGGCAGTAACAATAGACAATAATGTGGTAAATAAATTCTGGCAGATCTTGGGACCAGTTTTCTGTCCCAGGTCTCTGCATGTGTCTTAGACTACAAAAAAATAGAATAAAAATCCAACATGGGCAGAAGTTCTCAAAAATATTTTTTTATGTTGGGCAGGATCTGATACCTATTTAAAAATTAAAATGTTGCACCAGGATATTTCAATGACCGGCCATTCCTTCTTGATTTTTTGTCAGAAAAAAAATCTTATCTGGGAATTCTGGAGATGTCAAAGGCCACATAACATCCTTGGGGCTACATTTGGCCTCAGGCTACTCCTTCTTTCTCTACAACACATAAAAATAAGACTTTACTTCTGATCATAAAAACAATGAAATTTAGCAGGCTGGTGATCTTTTCACATTATACAATTATAGCACTTCAATGCTGATTTACGACCTCATCACAGCGGCATGCAACAGTTCACCAATACTTTTGCAACTGAGCCCACCGGCTCCCATCCCACAACAGAGACCAACTTCCGGTGCGGCTCTATCACAAAAAATATTGATAAACAGGCACATGCCACCACAGCGGCAACACAGAAGGCTTCCCCTTTTGCTTTGGATTAATGGGGGAAACCAGGCGGGCAGCACTTTCCCTCTTGAGATGAGAAAACAAGTGAATTTGACGATGCAGGATGGTGGGTTGTCCATGTCCCCTGACGGTCACTGCCAGATTCGCCATGATTGCAGCAGCAAGTCTGATGAGGTTGTTAATCGCCATGGTTCTGGTCTAGAAAAATCATGGGATCTGTAGTTTGGAAAGGTGGTAAAGCTTTGGGAGCAGGAATCTCCCAAAACTACAAATCTTCGGAACCCACTGGATGTTGCCATGGCAGCTAAAGTGGAATAACAGCTCTGTAAGTTGATAGAGTGAAAGGGACTCAAATAATCTAATCACATTTATCTAAATGGGTTTATTCTGGCTACAAGTAAGTTTTGATCAAGTTCAATGACAGCGATGGGCATAAAAGAGCAAAAAAGGCATGGAGAAAAGGAAACCAGAAAAATCTAACTTAGGCAAAGTGTGTGTAAGTCACACACACAAACATATATATTATGTATCTATCATTAACAGAAAGTGTAAATGTCACATATAGCGCTTGAGTCCCTTCATCACTGCCATCATTTCCCTAGACCTTTTCAAAAGGATTCTCTAGGGGTTTCCTTAGTCTTGTCTTGACCTAATTACCAGCAACATACAGCCAGTGAAGAGGAGCAAGGCTGTCTTGCTACAGGATTTACTTTCAGCTTGAAATATGAAATGGAAGCAGCAGGTGCCAAAGGCAGTTGTTAACTATGCTCCCAGGCAGCGGAAAGCCATAACTTGCCTCATTAAGGAAGTGTCATCTGTGCACTCAAAAAGCAGGTTCAAGGTGTTCGCACTGTCTCTTAAGCTGCCCAAAGTCTTTAAATTGCTTTAGTGCATATGACTCAGTTACTTGTGCCAGAAAAGTTAAAGAGGCAAAGCGGCTTATGTAGCTAGTGTCTTTCTTTTGACCTCTCTCAGCAGAAAGCCGCAGCAATTTACACCCCGACTCCCTCCCACGGTCTCTGGCATATGCCCCTAATAATAAAACAGTAACTATTCAATGAATATTCCCTTAGAGCATAGAAAGTAAATGTTAAAAGACTTGCTTAGAACACAAACTATAATTCTCATTTACATCAATGTTGACATAAATATAAATCCATGTATGTTAGATCCGTCATTAAAAGATATAACACACGATGAACATGGAAGACTATTAAGTATTAAACTATTTCTGCATCTACCATCCCTATAATTTAAATTGGGTTTTGACTTTTGAAACCTGGGATGAGGTGAGAAGAAATAGATGGGGCAATTATTTGAAGATGGTCCCCATTCTGGGTTATAGATCGCCTTCTTGCAAAGCAGCTGCTCTTCAAAAAGAGCACCAGTTTTTATATACACAAATATTTGTATGTGACTTGGAGGTGGATATGGGTGTTCTTTATTATTATTAAAGCTCCCACAGTTCCATTGGGTGGGACTGATGGGAGCTGTAGGCAAAACATCAGGAAGCCAAAATTGTTCTTCCTTGACTTAAATTTACAAGAGTAAACACTAACCCTTTCCTCTTAAAATGAAATACATCCTACAGTGAGATCTTTGTACTCCCACAGATTTTCCCTTTTTAAAAAGGAAACCTATTTTAAAGCTGACTAATTATATCCTTCTGGTTATGTATTACCTTTAATCTTAGTTTCTATTTCTAGATCCTGCCACTTTCCCAGCCTACAGGCAGGCACAGTTTCACTTTGGTTTGTATATCCCTCAATTTACTCCCCCTCCCGCCCCTCACTGCCCATTAAAAATCTATTTCATTTAATTTCTGGAGGGGAAAAAAATTAAAATTCAGAGCTAAAGTGTGGAAATGAACTTAACAATTTTTTTATCAAGAGATGTGAAACTGGACTGCCACCTGCAATGGATAAGGCAAAATTGTTGATGTCCTCAATGTCACAAGGTACGTTTATATTTGGGAGACCAGTACCTAGCTTGTGCTGTGAAGACATTACCAGCATTTCAGTGTTTTCTTCTTGATGCCCTGTTCTTGGCTTCAACAATTTCCTTTAAGTATCATTTAATTCTGTTGACTGTGATGAGCCATGTTTCATGATATGTATGGGAGATTCTTTTAGAATGCCTTTTACTGGTTGTATAACTACTAAGGAACAACTCTCTTGTGGGATCCTGTTTATGAAACTGTCTCTGCAAGGAGGTAAAGAACCAGAACTTGTCATGGTAACAGATCCAAACTTGTCTGGTTGACCGAGCACTTTCCTATCTGTTTTGTAGCTGTTGGAGTTCTTCTTTACCATCTTTCATCCACTTTTTATTTTAATTTATTGTTTTTGTGATGCATTTATTGTCTACCTGGATATTTTTGATTGAAGAACTGTTTATAAATACACAAATAAATAAATCAAGAAAAGTTTTAAACGTGAAACTGGTATTGCTCATAAAATCTGATGGGTTTGTGAGACAATCATTTAAAAAAAAAACCAAAGTATTGTTACCACTGTTACCAATAATTGAAACACAGATTCAAAGCCAGTCCAATGGAACAACAGACAAACTTCATTTCCAAAGCATAACAAGATGATACACGTGGTCTCAAAACTGTCCTCTATTATTTATTCATCCTCTATATGATTTACTATACTTATATCATCCCGCGCTCTCTCTCACCCCAAGGGGGACTCAGAGCAACACTATACTTTATATTACAGGTCTCAAAAGTCTCCCCCTCCCCAGATTTGCAGATTTAGGATTCATGATAAAAGTAGTCATTAGAATAGGTCTTCTGGCCAATTATTTCTTTCAGCTTAATCTACTATTGTAATATGTGCATAATTCTGTACATTCTATGCATTTTCATTTTGCATGGAATCTGGTCAGAGTTGCTAATGTTTTATAGCCTCTAAATGGCAATGGTATAGACCTCCATTAAGGAGCTCCCAGTGGCTCAGTGGGTTAAAGTGCTGAGCTTCTGAACTTGCTGACCCAGAGGTCGCAGGTTCGAATCTGAAGAGTAGCATAAGCTTCCGCTTTTACCCCCAGCTCCTGCCAACCTAGCAGTCTGAAAACATGCAAATGTGAATAGATCAATAGGTACCGCTCCGGTGGAAAGGTAACAGCGCTCCATGCAGTCATGCTAGCCACATAACCTCGGAGGTGTCTATGGACAACACTGGCTCTTCAGCTTAGTCATGGAGATGAGCACCAACTCCTAGAGTTGGACACGACTGAATTTAATGTCAGGGGAAAACCTTTACCTTTACTTATAGACCTTACTATCTAATGAACAGTTATTGAAAACTGTGTGCGTGTGTGTGTATATGTATGTATATATATATATATATATATATACACACACACACACACATACATATACATACATACACACACTCATGTATAAGTCAAGAAATTTTAGTCAAAAATTCAAGCCAAAATACTAAAATCAATTTATCCATGGGGGAATCTGGGCACTGCAAATTCTTATAAAAGGGTGGGGGAATCATCCTTTTTTCTGAGTTGAGAGGAACTTAATCCATGCTGGAAGAACCTGAAAGAAGCACCTGCCCCTCTAGTATTTTCCACCATAATACTTTTTTTGCTGATTCAGGGGGGAAGCTACATTGGTTTTTTCCTTCTCCACAGAAGGATCCAAGATTTGTCCAACAATCACATGAAAATCTATAATTTTGGTTCCCAAACCTGTCATTGCCCGATATATGAGTTTGATTTATGCACAAGTCAAACTCAGTATTGAATACAGTATGGTTAAATGAGCTAATATTTATCACTTACAAAAGAATACCTTGCATTGGATGGGGGAGACTGCTTGTAAAATATATTAATTTTTTTATAACCATTAAAACAATTTTCAATTATACCACAAGTGTATGCACTTGCTTAACAAATTCATCTTGTAATGATTGTTGCATATCTGTTATATGTGAAAGGATTATAGACAGAAATATTATATTTTGCATAGAATTTTAAACTAGTACAGTTTCAAACATGGAAACAGTCTTACTGGGTCTAAAGTAATCAGGTATAATGTATTGTCGAAGGCTTTCATGGAACACTTTGAAAAACAAGCCCCGGAGACAGCAACCAAAAAGCCCACGATATGGTTCAGATATGTGGATGACACCTTCACCATTTGGAGCCATGGAGAAGAAGAACTCAACAGGTTCCTGGACCATCTTAATAGCATCCACCCAAACATCCAGTTCACCATGGAAAAAGAAAATGAAGGAAGACTGCATTTTCTAGATGTCCTAGTCATCCGCAAACCAGATCAACAATTGGGTCACACCGTCTACAGAAAACCCACACACACAGATAGATATCTACATAAAAACTCCAACCATCACCCAAGTCAAAAAAGAAGCACCATTAAAGCCTTGGCAGACCGTGCAAAAAGAATCTGCGAACCCCACCTCCTCCAAGATGAACTGAACCACCTCAACTGGGCTCTCCAGGCCAATGGATACTCCACCTCAGACATCAGAAGAGCTGCAAGACCAAGAACAAGCCACGAGAGTAAAGATGAAGATCCACCCAGAGGAAAAGTGTTCCTGCCATACATCAAGGGAACCAATGACCGCATAGGGAAGCTGATGAGGAAACATAACATACAAACAATCTACAAACCCACCAAGAAAATCCAACAAATGCTACGTTCAGCAAAGGACAAGAGGGATCCTCTCACCTCTGCAGGAGTCTACCGTATACCATGCAGCTGTGGACAAGTCTACATAGGGACCACCAAACGCAGCACCCAAACACGAATCCAGGAACATGAAAGGCACTGCAGACTACTTCAACCAGAGAAGTCAGCCATAGCAGAGCACCTGATGAACCAGCCTGGACACAGCATATTATTTGAGAACACAGAAATGCTGGACCACACCAACAACCACCATGTCAGACTACACAGAAAAGCCATTGAAATCCACAAGCATGTGGACAATTTCAACAGAAAGGAGACCATGAAAATGAACAAAATCTGGCTACCAGTATTAAAAAAACTCTAAAATTACTACAGCAAAACAGCAGAGAGGAAACAACCAGGCACATCTTAACACCTCTCAACAGAACATTTTCCCAGGCTCAGCCAAGCCTTCAAATGCTAATGAAGGTGGTCAGCTGAAACATTCACACCTAGCTTCAGCAGAGAGCTCTTTGCCCCACCCCAGTCATTCCACAGATATATAAACCCATTTTCCTATTTCCAACAGACCTCACTACCTCTGAGGATGTTTGCCATAGATGCAGGCGAAACATCAGGAGAAATGCCTCTAGAACATGGCCCTATAGCCCAAAAAAACCTACAAGAACCTAGTAATCAGGTATACTTTTCCACAGTGGTGAACCAGATAGCTATGGGAAGTCCACAAGGAGGCCAAGAGCACAACAGCACCCTCAACGAATTGATATTAATAGATAAACATATTGTTTCTAATATTTAAGGTAATATTACCATCATGACCATAAGCCATTGCCAATAGTATCCTCAATTTCTGTGCTTTAAACCCACCCAGTTTGGATCCAGTGACTCTCACTACACCTTAAGGTAATGAACTGAATAGTTTTATTGGACAGTGTGCAAAGAAGCTCTTTCTTTATTCTTTTCTAATTCTCCATGCATTTCGTTTTTGTTTTTTGTTTGTTTGTTTGTTTGTTTGTTTTTTGATTGCCTGAAATTCCAATATTACAGCCGAAAGTTGGGGGGGGGGGCTTTCGCTGATCACTTTCTTTATACCATCCATCATTTTATATACCTCTATTATGTCCCTTTCATCTGAGCTGAAAATGTTCATATAATTAATTAAGCCAATTAGTTTGGTAACAGAAATAATAAACAGATACTAAAACATCTGGCCATGCAAGAAACATGTAATTTGTTTTCATTAAACTTCAATTGGATTGTTATTATTCCAAGACAGGCTTTGTTTTTACACTTCTATCCTGTAGGATAAATGTGAACTATGGCAGCCCTACTAACGCTGTGGTTATGAGTCATGTTAAGTTTCCATGTTTTCTACCCAACAGAAGAGAAGAAGGGAAGCTATGCTTTTTCAAGGTAATATTTCCATTTTCTGCTGATGTCGTTCTAACTCTCAGTCCTGCTACTTGTTGAAAGCTTAATGTCTGTCCTTATTCCACTTTTACTCAGTTGACAATTACTGGCTTTCTATTCCTTCCTCTTACCAACTAATTTTAGTTTCTGATCATAAGGAAAAAATTAGCAACACTTCAACACTCTACAAGCTTTTTGTACCATGCAGGAATGTTTTAACTGGCAATAGTCCTTCCTTCTCCTATTAAGTGGGTGTGGTTTTCGTTTGCCTCTTCTACTCTGATCATTTAATGTGGTTCAAAGCTAGCTTCAAGCTGTGGGGACCAAACAAGATACTTCCACAAAAGCTCATGTTATACATTGGTTAGATTTTACAGGAATTTAGCCATATCATCTGGTGTATGGCATGGATTCCCAGTTTCATTGTTATTTATTTCTGTATTTTAATTAATATGCTCTTCCCAAGATCAATTTGTAGAGAAAGGTGGAAAAGCAGCAGCAGCCGTAGTAGTAGTAGAAGCAGCAACAACACAACAACTTAGTATTAGTGGTAGTGGTGGTGGTTGTAGTCATAGTATTGTTAGAACAGGATCTAAATAAGATTTCCTCCAGATTCCATCTGATTCTAACCAGGATCAGCTGTAGTTAGTGCTTGGATGGGAGACTATTAGTGAATACCAATTCTAAGTATTCCTTGCCCAAGAAAAACCAATGAAATTCATGAGGTCACTATAGGTTGACAGCTGGCAGAAATGGACTTATGGCCACTTTGTGGTTGTATCTTCCAAGTGAGGAATGACAGAATATGCACGTCATGTTTTATAGATCCCAGGTTCAATCCCTGGTCCCTCTGAATAGAACTGCACTATGAAAATATGGATAGTCACTCTAATGTGTGTAGATGATATTGACTAATAGTTTTACTTGATTTAAGGCTAGTTTTCAGTGCCCTTGTTCTTTTCAGCAGTGGTTTGCCAAAATGGCGAGCTTCCCTTCTTAAAGGTCCATGAAGTCAGAGATGTGGTTTTAAACCCGGAAATCAAGACTTGACAAACACACAAACCTTAATTATAAGGTCACAACTTTTCTCTAGCACATTCCAGGAAGGATTATAGTTCAAGCATCAGATCTGTACTTTGCTGGAAGTTCTAAAAACAGACATAGGAGATGCAGACAACAGCCATCTGGAGTATTTGAGAATATACAAAACACTAAGTATATATCATTCCAGCCAAAAATAAAAATGCAACAGCCATGGGCCTCTAAAATTAGGCTCAGTGTTTTTATTATACAGCACCATCAAGCTGAAGATGTAGATAAGAGGCATTGTTTGGAAAAGCTTATCATAATTTGTAAAAGTAACCATGCTGCTGGGAGATTCTGGGAATCATAATGCAAAAAATTAACTTTACACACTCATGATATCAGGGAGTCAAAGACTACACAACACATTCAGAAATTCAATGTACTCTTTATATAGTTAAAATACAGTATAACCCCTGTATTTACAGGTCTTGTGTTCCTAAACATGCCATAGATATGTGAAATTGCCAATAATAGAATCCCACTGGAGGACCTAGAAAATGCTTAGAGATGTCATATTTTGTGGGATTTGGATAAACGAAAGTGAGCATACTAGTCCTGTAGACAAAAGAACTAATGAACTAAAATGAAGAATATCTTTTTTCTTCTGAGCATAAAAATCAAAATAGACGCCTTAACCTCATTCCGATTCTTCATGGTAATTTTTGGAAAGATATTTTGATCTAAAGATGGCCCAAGCAAATACTTTGCTCTGTTTTACATTGGTTGTTTTTAAAGTTATAGCTGATCTTTTCTGTACATTTAATAAAAATAAAGACAGAATATATATATGCAATAGATATGAACAGATACTGAACACTTTTTATGATAATGATGATACATAAGCCCCCACTATACTTTCACCTGATTCTTTTTTATCTCTTATCAGTATATATGGTTGTTAAGCTCATAAGCATGTCCCTAGACTGAATTAATGTGTTCTTAATGTTCAAGATATAGATGTCCTACTTTACTTTTTTTTATAATTATAACTGCCTTAGAGAGATATTTCACTGATAGTGATGTTGCCTTGCTTGCTGTAGCAGTAAAATGAATTTGATTCATTATTCTGGTTACAAATATCTGGAAATCAGCCGGGGCGGGGGGGGGGGGTATTCATCCTTATTTTGCTTCCACTGGCCTTTCATTCTAATAGTGCCTGGTTGTTAAGTGTTGGCATTTGTTCTTCTTCGTTTTCAGGAATTAATTTTCTGAATACAATAAAGCTCCCATTCACTGCAAAGGAGCCTCCGGTGGCGCAGTGGGTTAAACCCCTGTGCCGGCAGGACTGAAGACCAATAGGTCACAGGTTCGAATCCGAGGAGAGGCGGATGAGCTCTCTCTGTCAGCTCCAGCTCCTCATGCAGGGACATGAGAGAAGCCTCCCACAAGGATGATAAAACATCAAAATCATCCGGGTGTCCCCTGGGCAACGTCCTTGCTGACGGCCAATTCTCTCATACCAGAAGCGACTTGGTTTCTCAAGTCACTCCAGACATGACAAAAAAAAAACTGCAAAGCTTAATATTCAAGCACTGATATAAAAGTAGAATTGTTGAGTACTTGATGGACTGGTGCAAAAATCTATATTTGCCCCCAAGATAGATTTGTTTAACAGTGCCTGTGCTACCTAGGTAGGAGTTGAAGGGCGTTAGATTGGGAAAGTCCATTCAAGAGTATTTCTAACTGAAAGAACAAATGGTGATAGATTTTTGGGCTGATGTAAGTGAAATAGTTGCTTAAGGCACAAGAAAGCAAACAGAGGTCAGATTAGTGCTTACACTAAAGTGATGAAGAAAATCTCATACTTTGATTGGCACACTGGAATCTCATAAGAATATTGCTGTTTTTCTTTGAGAAACATGGTGCGGAGTGTGAGCCCAAAAAGTGTTTTCACACATTGATTTGATTTACATTATTGCCATGCCCCCAAAAAGGCTCTGACTTTTTCATTGAGGCTCAGTTATCCTTTAGTTTAAATGGGTTTAGTTCTCTGTTGTATAATTTTCTGTAGGAGGAAACTTTATTTAGATCCTGTTCCTTTAAAAAAAATCAAGAGGAGGAGTCTTAGGGCCTCTTCACATGGGGCAAAATAGCTCCGTTTTGCTGCTTTTATTCACGGCTTGGGGCTTGGACGGGGCCTGCTGAGCACCATCAGATGACACATGGCAGGAGTGGGACTCCAGAATGCACTTCTGCCTCCAACAGAGGAAGAAAACTGTGTCTTGAGTAGTTCCAATGGAGCTACCCGCACTTTTCTCCCTCTATCAGCTCCAGCTCCTCATGCAGGGACATGGGCAGCAACCCAATGCACCCTGTCCCATCCCCACCATATGATGGGGGGAAAAGGGTGCATGGAGCACCACAAGCTGCTCCACGTGCCTCCCTTTTTGCCAGCTATTGTCAGCAAAATGGCACATAGAGAGGAACCCTCTATGCTGCTAGTTTTATGTGCCAAGGTCCCAGTAAGCTGCAATATCTTTCATGTCTAAGGTGTTGAGGAAAAGATTCAAGTCTTAGGCCTCTCCCACACAACTGAATAAAATCCCACATTATCTGCTTTGAACTGGAATATATAGCAGTGTGGACTCAGATAACTCAGTTCAAAGCAGATACTGTGGGATTTTCTGCCTGAAGCTGATGAACAAGTGCATTGCATCCTGTCAGATCCTCAAAATCTGGAGGAAACAAGAGTCATAGCCATCTTGAAACCAGGCAAAGACCGTAATGATCCAAAAAGCTATAGACCAATCTCCTTGCAGTGCCATCTTTACAAAGTTCTGGAGAGACTTATTCTGCATAGAATCATGGAAAAAAATAGACCCATTTATGATCCCACAACAAGCTGGCTTCAGGAAAGGCAAATGCTGTACTTCACAGGTGTTGAACCTGACTCAGCACATAGAAGACAGTTTTGAAAGGCAGTAGAATACAGGAGCTGTCTTCATAAACCTGTCAGCAGCCTATGACACTGTAAATCATTGCCTTCTCCTGAGGAAAAGTTATAATATCACAAAGGACTACCACCTCACCCGCTTCATACGAAATCCTCTATAACACAGGAGCTTTTTTGTTGAGTTCCAGGGCCAAAGAAGCAAATGGCAAAAACAGAAGAACGGCCTGCCTCAAGGGAGTGTGCTTGCTCCATCAATGTTCAACATTTACACAAATGATAAGCCACTGCCAGAAGGGACAGAGAATCTATTTAAACTGGTTTAAAAATATAAAAGATCAATACTGAAACAATATTAACATGGAATTAAATGTTTAAAAGCAAATTTGAATAGTACAATCTAAACAGTGCATAGAAATTCAGAGGTGTGTGTGTGTGCATGTGCCTATGGACTTGACACACCACCCCATGAATTTCAGTGTTTTCTTAAGGTAAGGAATACTCAGAACTGGTTTTGCCTGTTCCAATCTCTGAAAATTAGCTTATAGCACCTTGCATTTCTTAATAGTCTCCCATCCAAGTCCTAATCTGGGCCAACACTACTTATCTTCCAAGATCAGATGGGATCTGGTGCCTTTGGAGCATTTAGACCATTTTAGAGCAACACAGGGAAACGTGATTGCAATAAAATAGGGAACACAATTACAATAAAAACAACACACACATATTCGGTATAGCAATGTAAAAACTAAAGTCACCAAAATCTATGTTTAAATTAATTCTTCTCTGCATTATAATGAATGCAATATTTGGTGTAATAAATCATGACACTGTAATTTATGATAAATGCAGCACAGACTGCTACTAATCTAGCAGGTTTTCTGGTTTGGAATTCCATTTACCACCATTTCATATCAAATATGCCTCCGTCTGTTTGGAAAGTCAGTATCATACAGTTGTCTCCTCAAGTCTCCCAACAATCCTGATTCTGACATTCATATGTGTACAGAAAACTTGTGCCCTATTTTATTGATCTTTTTTATTATTATTCTCGGGGTTGTTGAGGGTTTTTTTTTTTTTTACATTTTATTCACTATTATCAATTAATAAATCTAGCATTTATGGCAATCAGACACTGTGTACCAATGCTTATGCAATGAGGATTTAGTTAATATGCACATCCAGAGACTGCAAAGATTTAAGTCATAAATCATTTCCAATTGCTATGATAATCCAAGAAACAATAACCATTTGCACATGAATTAAATGGAATAAAGCAGAATAATACCACCAGAGTTTTAACATTCTTGCTCCAAAGAAGCAATTTCCATGTCCCAGGTTTCCACTTTGTGCCAAAAATAACTGGTAGCCAGATGTGTAACACAGATAGTGCCAGATTTCTGGGAAATGACCCAGTTTTACTAGACTGTATCGTGCACCACACTCACAAAAGCTTACGCCAGCTGGAATAATTTGCTCCCTGCAGTCATTGCAACAAAACTGACACGTTGAACAACCACAATCATTCAGACAAAAACTTAAGCCTTTCCATACTAGAGAATGTGAATAAAATCTTTATGAAAGTGTCACTATCTTACCTGATAGGGACAATTTCATAAAGATTTTATTCATATCCTTCACTGCTTATTTACTAAGGAAATGCTCTTGCTCTTAGAATTGCTGGTGAGTATTTATCTACACCACAAGCCAGTGTTTCCAGAAAGGATCAAGCACTGGGCTCTTTGTTTCTTAGAAATTAAGCAGTGTAATTCTCCCACCTACTATATCACTTATCCAGAAATCTGAAATACTCCTGAATCCAAAATTGTCCACATGGGTGGCTAGGATAGTATATATTTGCTTTCTAATGATGCAATGCACATAAACTTAGGGATTTTCCAGACATGACTAAATTCCCCTAGGATTTAGTCCCCACCCCAATCCAAACCCCATGCTTCCCTGGGGGGTGTGGTGACTACATGATTTCTGGACCAGCTAGAGGTAGACCTGGGTGAGCATCCAGCCACCCCCACCCCCCATTTAGCCCCTAACTTACCTGAGGGGCCTGGCTGCATGCTCAGGCCCCTTTGTCCAGAGCTCCTGATAGGAAATCCCTCCTCCCAACCCCCTGGCATGTCATTTTTACGCACCAGGAACTCTGGATGGAAGAGCCTGAGTATGCAGTCAGGCCCCACAGGTAAGTTTAGGGGCTAAATGAGGGACTAGGAGAGGAGGGTGGGGAGCCATCCCACTCCTTCGGGCTCCAGAAGCCCAAAGACCCAGGATTGCTGTGGGGATTGACGTTCTGCAATCCAGGAAGTTAGTCCCCACAGGTCCAGCACCTCAGCATATCCAGACCTTTCAGTAAGGTCCAAATATGTTGAGGTGTCAAATTAATCTGGAGTAAACTGGGAAATCCAGGTTTACTCCAGATTAATCTGGGTTTACCTGAGCCATCATTTGGATGCCTCAGGTAAACCCATTACCTTTCATGGGGTTTAGTGCCTATGTACAAGGGACCTTTGTCTCATGCACAAAAGTATTGAAACATTATGCATAAAATTGCCTTCAGGCTATGTACATAAGATGTCTATGAAACACAACTGAATTCCATGTTTGGACTTGGATGCCATCTCCAAGATATCTCAATATGTACATGCAAAAGTTCCAAAACTCCTGAAAATCCAAAACAAAAACACTTCTGTCCTAAGCATTCCAGATAAGGGAGACTCAACTTATACTCTGGTCACAGATGAAACCCATCCTGTTTTTACCTGTTCTACACATCAGTGCTACTGTTTATGCACTTATGTTAAAAATAAACAAATAGCAGGAAGAACTAGAATTATGTAGGAACTGTCTTTGTTGAGACGTAGGGCTCTTCCACACAGCCATATAACCCAGAATATCAAGGGAGATAATCCACAATTTCTGTACAATATCTGCACTGAACTGGAATCTTATTTATATTATTTTAAAATGTGTAATAAAAATGGGGTGGGCGGAATGGATTAGTAGCATTTCAATGGAAACATTCACTTTAAGATAAGGGTGTTTTGAGTTAAGAAATAGGTCATGGAATGAATTAAATTCTTGCATCAAGGCATCACTGTATAGTTGGTTAATTTCTTAAACAACATCTGATGTCAGCAGGATTCTCTCTTCTATGTCCAATAGGAAGTGTATAGAATTTCTTTACTAGGTTGACTAGCTCGGTTCTGCCTGATGTGATTGTTCCGATTGTCCTTCTCTCACATAGACATAAAATTGCTATTTCTTACTCTTTTAAAAATGGTAATATCAAACAAATTAAACTAAATTGCACCTAACTTCCTTTAGCTGAAATTGACATTAAAACATGTGGTTTGCCATAGCTATGGGACATTCAGACACTTTATATTTGATTATATTAAGAGTCAAATTAAGCCTACATATGCACAGAATACTTGGAAATGGCAAATACAGAAGTGTGCTTATGGCATTTGTCAACATTAAGAAAATCACTGATATTCAAATTAGATAAAGTATTGCCAATGGCTATGTTGGATATTTAGTGGGGAGAGTAATGCAAGAGTACTATGTGATCAAACTTTTCATTACTATTAGGTTTAACCCCTCTCCCCTCCCTTCTTAGAGAGAGAAAGTGCTATAGGAAACAACTTGACTATGCACCTCATCAAGTGGCCCCTTGTAAAGTGGGGGACAGTGGGGAAAATCGTGGGGCAGCATAGGGAACCGTCTGGCTGTGTTCCCTAACGTTGGGGTCCATGGCATCCCTTCCCAAGAAGTTTCCCCACTATTCCCTACTTCCTCTTTGCCTCCTCAGCCTCTGGGCCCCCTTTCTCTATGCTGCTGCAATGCTGCTGGCGCAAAGCCCCACAGAGTCCCACCAGAAGTAGCCCTGAGTCATGTGTGGGCTCCAAGGAATTCTATGTGGCCCCTGTCAGAGAAATGGGGAGAAGATGCTTCTCTGCCTTCATCTGATGTAGCCGTAAGTCAGTGCCCCCACAAATTTTATAGGGGTTTCTTAGGCAAATAATACTTGAAATTGGTTTTACCAGTTCCTTCCTCTGAAACATAGTGTACGGCATGAACCATCTGTATCTACTTTTTAATAAAATGGACTAATCCCAGCAAGATTAAAATTAAGGTGAACTATTTCTAGATTTGTCTAACAAATTAGAGATACAATTATTAGAAATGTGAGAAATAAATAATAAAATAAATACTCTCCAACCAGACAATCAATTAGGACTTTAAAAAATAAAAGATTGAGTTAAAAGTTGGGGAAATTTCAGTCAGGGGTTCGGTTGCAGTTTTAATTCTTAAATTCTTTTTGGAATATCCAAATATTTCTTGTTGTTCTGGGTTATTTGCTAACAGTTTCCAAAAAACAGATGCAATTTTGTATTCCCATAACCCAATTATTTGATTGTTAATTCTGGGACATATCAGATAAAACACACACACATACACAAACACACATATATCTCTTGTGAATCACACTGGGTTATTTGGCCACTCTCCCAGAGAGGTGTAGTTTGCATATCAGACAAATGGTGAACAAAATCAAGACAACTGTTTCACCATCTTCTTTCCTCTTTCCTCATCATCAAAGCAAACTTGAATCCAAATGCTGGATCACTACTTCACTAAGACTCTAAAAAAAAAACTCAAAAAAACAATGGAGCATCAAAAAGTGAGGAACTATTTCTAATAATAAAGTGCTCCCCCAAAATAATAGGGAAAAAAGGTCACTGACAAGGAATTAATGAACACCAAGGTGAAAACATGTAACAAATATGAAAGAGATACTTAGGACCCTTCTGCACTCCTATATAAAATCTAGATTATCTGATTTGAACTGGATTATATGGCAGTGCAGACGACAATGATCCAGTTCAAATCTGACAATGTGGATTACCATCTTTGATAATCTGGATTATATGGCAGTATAGAAGGGGCCTGAGACTCCTTTTGCCCAGTCTGAATGTCATCAGCCAACATTATCATTTTGGACTACAACTCCCAAAATTCCCCAAACAATATGACTACTGGCCATAACTTATCTGGGATTCTGCAAGTAGCAGTCCAGAAAGTAAGCTTTTAACAACTCTTTGAATGTGCACAAAATACACAAGTCACTGAAGATAAATAAAGGTTTAGAACATTTGTCAACATTAGGGAACACACATGTTCTGCCAGTGAATTCATTTAATAGTGACATGTTGAAATGATTTATTCTTAAGTGAAAATATTGAAGCTGGTGGTAGAAAAGTCAGAGGATAGTGTAGGTTAGAGAGATGAGCTGTCTTTGTAATGGCTATGTGGGAAGCCAGCGATGAATAAAGGAGATCATTTTGGTTCCTGAGAGAGGTTTTTATGACTGCTCAGGATAGCAGCCACAAGATTTCCACAGACTTCTTTTGGTTAGCAGAGGGATACCACCTCTGTGCTTTGGGAGTTCATGCTACTGAATCAGACAGACAGTTTTATTTAGCTCTGTGGTTGTGTGCTATTGCAAAATATTTATGGAAGGCTCATCCTGACCTTGGTGGTGCAACTTCTGGTTTCCATCAAAATTATTCATCTCCGTGCATGAATTTCCAAATGTACAAAAAATATACAAAGAAACACCTGTGTTTGTGCATCATACCAGTTCTTCGGTTGTCCTGAAGTTGTTGGAGAGAATGAAATAACAGGGTTTAGTGGGTGTTTTTTTAATGTAACTGCAGAAGTAAATATCACCATGTTCAATAAAGCTTCCTACAGAAGTTGGGGGAAAAACATACTTTATTGGACTATAACTCTCAGAATTTCCCTGTCAGAAAAGGCTCTTTAAACTGCAGGAAGATAACATTCTGTCATCCACAAATGAGACATACAGTACTTTTAGAAAGTTAAATGTCCTTCAGCCATCATATTCTTCTGTCTGGCTTCTGTACCTTTCAGCTATCTTCATTAAGGATCCATAAGCCTATCCTTTTTTTTCCTCATCAGATATATCATTCTCTCAGTGATCTCTTTATTTAAGATTATTTTTGCAACTGATTCTAAGTAGTCAACGTCTTCACAAAGCCAACACTAATAATGGCATCGCCTTACTATTTTGGATTTGAAAATAGTATTGACATATTAAAACAGTCAATTCTTTTTTTAAAAAAAAATGGGGGTCATCTTGAATCAATGCAATTTGTCATCCCTTTGCCATCGCTCAATGGCACAGAACGTGGCAGTAGAAATGACTAAATAGGCTTGTGTAATTCAGCTGAGGGTGATCAATTTTTGGTATCCGAATTTTGTTGGGTATCCAGATCCATTTTTGGGAGCCTCCCGAACTCAACTAATGGAAATATCTGTTTTCGGCTAGGCAGCTGAACTATCCGGTAAGATCTGGCCCATTGGCGGCAATGCAGAACTTACGAGGTTCCCCTTTCCATTCTTGGGATCCTTTACTTTCTTCCTTTTAAGGGGGCCTGGGTTTGAGGGTTAAGGAAACAACCTTCCTGGGCTTCTTTTCTTTCTTCCTATCTTTCAAGGCAGCCTGAGTTTCAGGAACGGAGTTAAAGAAGCACCTTTCCTGGGTCCCTTTCCTTTCTTCCTTTCAAAGGAGCCTGGGTTTGAGCAATGGGGTTAAGGAAGCATCCTTCCTGGGACCCTTTCCTTTTTTCCTTTCAAGGGAGACTGGGATTGAGGGACGGGGTTAAGGAAGCACCCTTCCTGGGCTCCTTCCTTTCTTCCTTTTTTTCTTTCTTTCAGTTGAGCCTGGGTTTGAGGAACAGGGTTAAGGAAGCATGTGTTATATGCTCCTGAATAGAAGGGAAGAAACCACATGAGCCATTTCACGCAAAATAGAAGCCATGGCAGCTGAGACCTTGCCATTACAGCTGTCAGGAGAAACTGAAGGAAAATGGCTAAAACGGATCCATGCACAAATCTAATGACCAACTCTAGTAGGCTATACACAACTCCTCTGAGGACTGCATGTGGCTTTTATGCCACTCATACACAAATTAATACAGGAATAAAGATCTCTTGTAAATGTATGACAAAGGACTCCGAATAATCAATTTTCTTGCTGTTTTCAACAGCCTCCTGTATAATGCTGAGAGTTTGAAATGCAAGGGCAAATTTATTGCTTCCTGGATAGCCATATGGAAAACAGTTGCTCACAATTTGTTTTGCAGAGTAAGAAGGAGGGGTAGTTTAAGTATTTTCTGTCTGGCCAAAGTGGAGTCAGATAATAAGCATTTATCAAGTGATCCAAGTTGCTCAAGAGGAGTTAGTTATCCAAAGTTATTTGCACCGCTTAAAAAGTCATACAACTCTACAGTTAAACAACAGGTCTTCCCAGATGCTATAAAAAGGTCATGAATCAGACATTTGCTCATTTACATTATTTTCTTTTGCCCTGGGCTAATACCTGTTCATCTTCACTATCTCAGACATGTAGCTTGGTGTTCTCTTCTTTACAGAAGGGGGAAGAGGAGGAAGAGACAACAACTAGGTTGGATTCATGTTGACCCATGTCTAGGGAACTCTTCACATGGCCCCCTGCATGCCGTCCCTCTTCTCATCACAGAGAGGAGACGGGACAGGGTGCATTGGCACCCTTTCCCTGCCCCATCAGATGGCAGAAAGGATGACAGTGTGCAACTGCCCTTTCCTCCATCGAAAAGGGAAATGTGGAGGAAAGTGCAAGTATATCTATCAGAGCTTCCCAAAATATACTCTCCTCCCTGTAGTCATGGAGGAAGCACCTTTCAGCACTGTCTCCTGACTTTTGGAGGAAAGTGGGCAGGATCTGACATGCTTTGTGTGAGAGCACACAGCAGCCCCATCCTTGCCCACGAAACAAAGCGGCAAAACGGTGCAAAAATGCCCCATGTGAAGAGGTGGTAGATCTCTGCCTCTAACCCTATTCGAATACTTAACAAATGCCCGACCACCATCTCCCAAAGCAGTTGCTCTACTCTGAACTCAAGAACAGAAAATGGAATGTTGGTGGGCAGGAAAAGAGATTTAAAGATGGGCTCAAAGCCAACTTTAAAAACTCTGGCATAAACACTTAGAACTGGGAAGTCCTGGCCCTTGAGCGCTCCAGCTGGAAGTCAGCTATGATCAGCAGTGATGTAGAATTGAAGAGGCACAAATGGAGGGTGAAAGAGAAACGTGCCAAGAGGAAGGTGCATCAAGCCAACCCCAACTGTGACTGCCTTCCACCTGGAAACCAATACCCTCACTGCAGGAGAAGATGCAGATCAAGAATAGAGCTCCACAGTCACCTATGGACCCACCGCCAGTACACTGATCTTGGAAGATTATCCTACTTAGACAATGAGGGATTGCCTAAGAAGAGAAGAAAATCTAACAGCTGTGACAAGTGTGAGAAACTTGGATCAGGAGTCATGCTAAACTTTCCTGCACTACCATTTTACTTATGAATTTATCTGGATGAGAGAGTAACCGAAAGGGAGCAATTCTTTTCACAACTTATTGAAACATCCTGCCAAACTCAGTGAACCAGGAAGGGCTTACTGCGTCTTTCATCCTTACCAAAGGATTATAATGGTCATCAGCTTATATTTTTAATTAAAATAGCTTTTATAGCCATTATAAAGTGAACTCCAATCATCATAATAGATCACGATAGGTAACGGTTATCCATCCTTTCATATTATATACAGTACTTTTGCCTTATAGTACAGCCGGCCCTGATAAGAAAGGTGTCATGATGAAACAATGTTCCAAAGACACTAGAAAGTGTCCATGCTCACATGTCAGTGGAACCCGCTATCTTCCCTACACACATACATACTACTTGTGACATGATGATATATAATTGGTCTTCTCTATCCACTGATTCTCCATCCATGGATTCAACAGCCCTTTGAAGGCAACCATAAGGCTGATGTGGCTCTTGATGAAAATGAGTTTGACACTCCTGTGCTATCTAGAAAGAGTTATAATATGTGGGTTCTTGTCAGAGTATTGAAGTAACTACAATACAATGGCATGGCTATTAACGATATGTTTCCAAATTTAACAAAGAAGTTGGAAATGATGGATAATAGCAAACTCTACTGAAATGAATGATTTCTGCTGGAAATTATCATAGAATTGCCCTGGAGGATTAAGGGCCCATCCAGACAGGGCCCAAAATGTGGTCCCTGTTGAGCTTTTACCCAAGGCATCCAAATAACGCCTCAGGTAAAAAAGGAAGAATTTGTGACAAAGCAGGAAAACCTGGAATAGCCATAGGAGTTACCTGGGAAGACCAAAAGCTCGAACATTGTTTCCATCCTATACATCTTGGTGTCATCTTAAATCGAACACTAACATTTAGGAAACTGTACGAACACCAAGCACAAAGTAGCTGCACGCAATAACATCCTGTGGAAACTTACTGGCAGCACAATGGGGTCCAGACCCAAAATTAATAAGAACATCAGTACTTGCCTTGTCTTACTCAACTGCTGAGTTTGACATAAATCTGTCCACGCAAAGCAGGTGAATATAGCACTAAACGAAACATGTAGGATGTTTCAAACCTACACCTGTTGATAGACTCTATAAGCTAGCTGGCATTGCCCACCCGCCCCCCATATGCGACAGGAAATTGCTGCTAACTGTGAGAGAAATAAGGTTGAACAATTTGAAAGTCCTCCACTGCATGGCTATCAGCCTCCTCCCAGTAGACTCAAATCAAGGAAAAGATTCATGAGAACCACCACTCCTCTTAATGTTCCCCCAGCAACAGCAAGAATATCCCTTGGGGGCAGCTAAAACAAGAAATCCCAAATGGATGGCCCCCCGCCTCCAGGGGTAAACCAAGAATGGCCATCTTTGAAGTCCCTGAACAGATTCAGAAGTGGAGTAGGCAGATCAGAAAATAACCTGGCAAATGGCATTATCACATGATGCACATTCCCCTGTTCTGAATGAAGGCCTAACTCCACTGTTCCCCCTTCTAGGCTCCTCCCTTACAAATACACTCTTTCTATTCCTATCTCATCCAGGGTTTTATCATTTTATCTTTATCTATTCGGCACACCCTTTGTGATTGACTTTCATTATGTTATTTTGCACTGTTTATTTTATTTTGTTATTTTATGTATTTTGTTGAGATGTAATTTTTCTGTTTTGTATTTTATTTTGCTGCACTGTATGTTTCGGGCTTGGCCTCATGTTAGCCGCCCCATGTCCCCTTCGGGGAGATGGTGGCGGGGTATAAATAAAGATCGTGGTTGTTGTTGTTGTTGTTGTTTTTGTTTTTGTTGTTGAAGAATCCTCCACCTTGTGCGACTGTGGAGCAGAACAAACAACTCTGCATCAGTATGCTTGTCCACAATGCCCTGCTTCATGCACAGAGGAAGAATTGTTTAAAACTACAGTCAATATGTTCATTGTTGCCTTTTTTGGTCTAAAATTATTTAGCCACTTGTGTTCCCTCTATTTTATTAGTTTTATACTTGTTTATTTATGCAATGCTTTTGACACAAAATAAATAAATGCTAATAGAATGCTTTCTGTACTGTGCCATGAGAATTACCTAATCCTTTTACAAAGCAATAAGAAAATTAATTTCATAAATCCTGGCATGGGAATATCAGTTTATAAATACTGGTGGCAAGAGGGATTTTCAAATAACACTTCAATACTTCAAATAAATAGAATCAAAATATTGTTTTGCCCTTTGTCTCCAGACCCACAGAAGTCAAACCAATGTATCATTTTACCATTGGAAGGGTGTTGCCTGATTCAGCTGCTTCCTTAGGCACCTCTTTCCCACTGTCCATTTCCAAAAATACATTTCAGACTGTCTGTGTAAACACTGCAGCCAATTCTAGCACAATGTAATTCTAAATCTGCATTTAGTAACATTTGGATGTTTCTTGTTTTCAAACCATTGCATGTAACGTCTATTTTTCATAGTGTTAGAAAGTTTGATTTCAGAAAAAAAGGTTCCTGAGATAATGCACATCAAAAATATATAAGCATTTCCCAAGGAACAAAACACTCACTATGTTTTTATGAAGGCTGTAATACACTTTATGTTCCATTTTTATCAAAGTATCCAACTGAGGATAATGTTTATTTGCAGCCTTTTCCTTGTCAGTCTAGAATTCATGGATGCACTCCAGGCAGAAAAATATATTACCAGATCATCCTTGATGACAACAACAACAAAGTGGCCAGCGACCAGCCAAGAAATCAAGATTTTAGTTTGTGTTAGTTTGCCCAAGAGATAAACTCTTAGACATTTCAGAAAGCAAATATTATTTCATGTAACAGAACAATTCTGTGAGTTTGGTGGCTTTTGTAACAATAAGAAACCATTTCTGATATGTTGCCTAAAAATATATATATTGTGTTTTCACTGACTTCATATTTACTTACTATGTTTTAGCCTGTTCTTGTAAGCCGCTCCGAGCCCCAGGGGAGTGGTGGCATATAAGTTCAAATAATAATAAATAAATAAATAAAATGTTGGGCCTATGTAAAACTGGTATTTGAATTCAGCTTGGGCTGTATCGCACTGCACAATTAGAATGTTTTGATGCCATTTTAATTGTCATGGTTACATTCTTTGGAATCTTAAAATTTACAATTTGGTGGCAAGAGACTCAGAATGTTTGGCAAGGAGCTCAAGTGCTTCACCAAACTACAAAATTCCAGAACTTCATAAAAAGGAGCCAAAGCAATTAAACTGGAATCAAACTGCTATATACATCCCTTTCTCTATCATATTGATTGTGACACCTTTCCCATATGTCAATATATCACCTTTCACATTTTAAATAATTTATATATTTTTCGCAAGCATTAAATGAGAAACCAATTTTTCTATATTGTAGCTTTTAAAATGAATTTTAGGGTGCTGAATTTAAAAAAAACACACACACAATAGAAATACCATGCCACATGCAGTTCTTTCACACGTTTCATTACAATTTCTATACCAGTTCAATTTGGTCTAAAACAACATTTCACACCAAAGCAAGTTATTGGGCGGGGGGGGGGGGGGAGTAAATGATGGAGCAAATCAATTTCTAAGGATGCTCTTCTCCCACATGAATTTACCCACACCTCAAAATCCGTAATAGAAACCCTTCCCAAAGACGAATGGAGAATCAAAGAAGAAGGAAGACAACCATGAGCTATGATTCCCAAGCCATTAAATATTTCAGTTTTCCAGTGCTTCTTTCTGATGACTTTAAAAAAAAACTGGTGAGTGATTCTACAGGGAAGGCAATTCAGTGGGTGCTTTATCTTTGGTTGCTTTAGCATCCCCCCCCCCCCCTATATTATTGGAACATTCTATTATTCTTTTATCTGTCATATATGTCTCTCTACCAAGCATAGTGGATGATGTAGGACATATGCAGTTTGATCCCCATATTCACAGGGGATATGTTCCCAGACTCATGAAACCACAAATAATAGTGAGCTCTATAATGATATAATAATAATAATAATAATAATAATAATAATAATAATAATAATAATAATTTTATTTTTGTACCCCACCTCTATCTCCCCGAATGGATTCGGGGCAGCTTACATATGGCACAATGTGTCAAAAACAACGCATAAAATAAACACACAATACAATACAAGATAAAATCAATAGCATATAAAAATTAAGCTCAAAATAGTGCCTAATAACCTATGATGTGAACTGTCATAAAACATCGCCAACTGTAAACAGGAACAAGGGAATAGGAAAGTGCAAGTTTTAGCTAATGAACTAGGGCATGGGACAGAAGTGCAGCGCTGTGGCATTAATTGCAGACCATTGGGACTAGACATTCTCAAAGGCTTGTACAAACATCCAAGTCTTCAGTTCCTTCCAGAAGGAGGACAGTGTGAAGGCCTGCCTAATCTCCCTAAGAAGGTTGTTCCAAAGCCGTGAGCCACAACTGAAAAGGCCCTCTCTCTTGTCCCCACCAACCACACTTGTGATGGTCCCACCACTTGTGATGGTGGTGGGGCTCTGAGGAGGTCCTCTAACACTTGCACAGGAACATAGGGGGGATGCAGTCACAAAGATAGGCAGGTCCCGAACCAATTAGCTCCTAGCTAATTGGAGCTATAATTAGCTCCAATTAGCTGCCAACCTTTGCACCAGTTGCAGTTTCTGGGCCATCTTCAAAGACAGCCCCACATAGAATCCACTGCAGAAATCCAACCCGGATGCAACTAAGGTGTGAATCACTGTGGCCAAGTCAGGCTTCTCAAGGTACGGTTGCAGCTGACACACAAGTTTTAACTGTGCGAAGGCCCTCCTGGCCTCTATTATTTTCACTGGAACAAATGACAGAGGTACCAAGAAGAGGCTCCAAGTGAATAAGTGGATAAATGAAACCACATAGATTGGTCCTGCAGATACAGAGGCTATTTTGTCTCCAAACACACATACGTTTCCCCAGAGGATTTTCTTCGTGACAGATAATTTAAGGAGAACCACACACCTTGGCATCTTCATTTAAAGTCTTCCAAGGAAGCCAAAAATATCTAGGGTCATCAGTTTTTCAAATAAACAACTTTAAGAAAATTTGACAGTACACAATACAGTTCTCAAAGCACCTTGTTGATATAACTACACCACAATCTCAGTGAAAACATATAGTTCTCTCAGAATACTTGGTCCAGAGTTGTGTGTTACAAAAACACGCTAAATCCAGAAAAACTAAATTTAGCCACCTCTATATACTGTACACAACACATTCGAATGCATATATTTATTTGATTTGCATAATTTGTTTTTCTTCCTGCTCAGTTGGCCATGCCTTCTAGTCCACAAAATCCCATCCTGTTTCACTTCCTACTGATTCTGTTTTTCCAGACCTTGGAAAGTTACTTTTCAGACAAATGAATACATTTGACATGCTACAGCCAATTGGATCTCAGAGTAATCACCTAAACCCCTGCTTAGTTATGGATATTAATTCTTCTTAAAAGTAACTTTCTGAACACTCTCTCCTACTCCTTTCTATTCCATTAGCATTTCATGACCAACAAGCATGCTCTGTCTTCATTAAATTGTTTGTAAGAATGCCACATCACCTTACTCTCTAAATAATTTCATGTGTTTCTACAAATTGACAGACATCAGCCAACCTTACAGATATCTCCAATTGCAATTTGATGGTGGTGTCCTTTTGTGTACATAAAATATAAGAAAAAAGAGGAAATTATTTCCATGAACCTTTGCCCAGAGGTATTCAACTCATGGGGGGGGGGGGGCACATTAAATGCCACTTTCAATGAACCAGTGAGGAATGGTTTCAAGATCTGAAGGTCGATCATAGAATAAGTATTAATTTAGTTATTTTTGCTATATAAAATGCTCAGTCCTAAAATGCCCAGTTTGTCCTTGATTTTCCATATTCTTACCAACATAAACCAAAGAAGAGATAATGTGGCATTGCTCTCTTATACTGTAGTGAAACACCATCCTATATGGATTCTTCCAAACTAGTTTAAAGAGATATAGCACCTTCCACTACAGCTCCTTGAGTTTTTTTTAATTTGCTGTCTGCCCTGTGTCATTCCATTCCATTCCTTATGACAGTGTTCATATCACTTTTTTGCAACTACACAGGGGATAAGTGCTCTTTTAGTCCCCCCAACGACACAGGGGATAAGTGCTCTTTTAGTCCCCCTCACCTTGTCGTTGTGAGGGGGCTTGCGTGTTCCAATGAACCTGTCAGACCAAGCATAATTCAAAGACCTCAACTGTGGATCAGGCAGATCAGGTGGAAGACAACATGGTACATGTTACAAAGGCTGTGAAGGCATAAGAAGGCTGCAACAGATTGAGAAGCCACAATGGTCTTGCCACTGGGTGGGGCCCTCATTTTGTGAAGACTGTGTGTTGATCGGCTGTGTACTGATCTCCTCACATTAAAAAATTTCACACACAGGCATTTTCTAAATTAACACTTGGAAGGCCATCATATTCGGACAATGAGGGGTTGCCTAAATTAAGAAGCTCTTTTAGTTTCTGGTGCCTAGATGTCATTGAACGGCCACCGGTGCCCCCGGTGGCGCAGTGGGTTTAACCCCTGTGCTGGCAGGACTGAAGACCGACAAGTCGCAGGTTCGAATCCAGGCAGAGGCGGATGAGCTCCCTCTACCAGCTCCAGCTCCTCATGCGGGGACATGAGAGAAGCCTCCCACAAGCATGATAAAAACATCAATTCATCCGGGCGTCCCCTGGGCAATGTCCTTGCAGGCAGCCAATTCTCTCACACCAGAAGCTACTTGCAGTTCCTCAAGTCGCTCCTGACACGACATTGAACGGCAACTGCCACGTGAACTGCTTATAATGAGAATTGCAGCCCAAAAGCACTTGTGGCTCTGAGGTTGGGGAAAGGTTAAAGGACATTTTAAAGTTAGGCATCATGTCCACAAGCCTTGTATCTAAATTCAAACCTAAACAGAACAAACTGCAGCCTTCCAGATGTTACTGTATCACAACTTCCATCAGCTCTAGTCATGATGTCTAATGATGGGGAATACGTGAATTTTAGTTCAGGAGGATCACATAAAAAGACAGGGAGGGGCAGATTTGGCCTACACACCTTAAGTTTGACACATATGATCTACACCTAGACTCATCCATTTTTTAAAACTGAAGGTGTGGCTTGCTGAAATAATAATTTGAAGGGCAAACTTTCTCCTTTTTTATTATGATTTTTTAGAGTTGAAGAATTGTATTATATGTGTGTTCCTTCACTCATGCAATATAACTCTTCAAAAAAGGGGAAATAACAGACTGCGGAAACTATCGAGGTATCTCCCTTCTAACTTCCACTAAGAAAATTCTCGCAAGAATCCTTGCAAACTGCCTTCTACCCCTCTCAGAAGACACCTTCCCAGAATCCCAGAACGGCTTCCACAGTGGACATAATCTTCACTGCACGACAGCTCCAAGAAAAATGCAAGGAACAAAATCAACTACTGTACATGGCATTCATTGACCTTGCAAAGGCATTCAACACAGTGAATCGCAGCGCTCTCTGACCATCCTCCAAAAAACTGGGTGCCCTGACAAATTTGTGAACATCCTGCGGCTCCTCCCTGATGACATGATGGCAACAGTCTTGGACAGCAATGGCTCCCAAAGTGACCCATTTAAGGTGGAATCAGGTGTCAAACACGCATGTGTTATTGCTCCAACTTTATTCTCCATCTTCATTGCTATGATACTTCACCTTGTTGATGGGAAGCTTCCCACCGGAGTGGAAATAATCTATCAGACAGATGGCAAGCTGTTTAACCTCAGCAGACTGAAAACCAAAACCAAGGTTACAACAACATTTGTTATAGAACTCGAGTATGCTGATGACAACGTCATCAGTGCACATTCAGAAGAAGACCTACAAGCCAGTCTAAACACCTTCGCAGAAGCATACGAGAAGCTCGGCCTGTCATTGAACATCGAGAAAACCAAAGTGCTCTTCCAGCAGTCACCAGCCAATCCCTCTCCAATGCCAGAAATACAACTTAATGGTGTAACATTAGAAAATGTTGACCATTTCTGCTATCTTGGCAGCCACCTCTCCACAAAAGTCAACATTGACACTGAAATTCAACACCGCCTGATCTCTGCGAGTGCAGCATTTTTCCGAATGAAGCAGAGAGTGTTTGAGGACCGGGACATCCGTAGGGATACCAAGGTGCTTGTTTATAAAGCTATTGTTCTCCCAACCCTGCTATATGCCTGCGAGACGTGGACAGTCTACAGACGTCACATGCAACTCCTAGAACGATTCCATCAGCACTGCCGCCGAAAAATCCTGCAAATCTCTTGGGAAGACAAGCGGACAAATGTCAGCGTGCTGGAAGAAGCAAAGACCACCAGCATTGAAGCGATGGTCCTCCACCATCAACTCCGCTGGACTGGCCATGTTGTCCGGATGCCTGACCACCGTCTCCCAAAGCAGTTGCTCTATTCCAAACTCAAGAACAGAAAATGGAATGTTGGAGGACAGGAAAAGAGGTTTAAAGACAGGCTCAAAGCCAACCTTAAAAACTGTGGCATAGACACTGAGAACTGGGAAGCCCTGGCCCTTGAGCGCTCCAGTTGGAGGTCAGCTGTAACCAGCAGTGCTGTAGAATTTGAAGAAGCACGAATGGAGGGCGAAAGAGAGAAATGGACCAAGAGGAAGGCGCATCAAGCCAACTCTGACCAGGGCCGCCTTCCACCTGGAAACCGATGCCCTCACTGTGGGAGAAGATGCAGATCAAGAATAGGGCTACACAGTCACTTACGGACCCACCGCCAGGACACTATATTTGAAGGACCATCATCCACGGACTACAAGGGATCGCCTAAGTAAGTATAACCCTAAGAAAAGCTTATTTTAAAAAAGCAAAGGTGGGGAGACATTTTATTCTAATATATTTTGGAATTAAACTCACTGGAGATAAGGGATAAAATGTGACATCTTATGCAGGAACTACCAGAAAGTAGTCCAGGGCAATGAAAAGGTTATTTAGATATTTTTTTAAAGCATGAAGACTATAGCAACAGATACTACACATTTCTATCATATTTGCCCGATCTGGAGATTTTAGTAGTGCGGAGTATTTTCCAGAACTTGAAAAATTACTGCTTGAGTTAATGTTTCCAGATTCTCTTATGCCTGAGCATGCTGTAGTCCAGAGAAGTAATTTTTCTAAACTCTGAAGGGGTCACTGTATTCTACTAGTATAAACTCTTGAGCTTCTCAGAATTTGAGATTTCAGAATCAGACACCTACCTTTAAGTTTGAGATCCACATTATGTCTCAGCCAAGGATAGATTCCATAGCTTGAGGAGTCTTCAGGAATTGGATTATTTTGTATCCAGCCCTCACAAGCAAACCGGAAAAAATTATCACAGGGATCCACAGATGTATTGAGCTTGCTTTTGATTGCAGCAGCTGGAAAGATGTAGATAATTTCATGTAAGATCTTTGGCATTACAATATGCATTCAATATTATTGTTCAAATTGCATGCAAATTCTCTCTACATTTCCTGAATCCAAATACTGATAGCAAATAACAGCAATAATGCATTACCCATATATACTTCTGAACAGAAGGTGTTTGTGATTCCAAGCCAAACCTTGGCTTTTTACACAGGCCTTTGGGACACAATCACTTCATCCAAACCTGTATCCATATATGTTTTTGAATTGTGTGTTATTTTAACTTTTTTTAATTATGCTGTTGCTTAATTTGTATTTTATACTTTTTATTTTAAATTGTTATTGCTTTTTCTTTAAATTGTTCAAACTGATTTTATTTTAAATTGCCCTGGGATCTTATGACACGATATAAATATTTAAATAAAATACTTGAAGGCTCATCTTTTCTTATGTTTGACTTCCTGAACAGTGAAATCCCCTGGACAGTTCACCTTCTGCATTCTTCCAGCAAGAGAATTACATTATGTGGAAAGTCAGCAAGAAGAATTCCCTGCTTTGGCTGACTACTTGATTACTCTCATTTCCCCACATCCATTCCTGCTTTGGTGTTCACTTTTCCATTTTTATTGTACTTGTTCTTAATTTTCATGTTGTTGAAGGGTTGTTATAACCATATAAAATTAAAAGAGGGGAACAGTTTTGTCAGCCAAAGCAACGTGTGGTCCCAAATGTTTGCATACAATGTTTATATCTTCCTGGACGGTGTTACAAAGATATTACAGTATAGCAATATGGATGTGGACATTTATCTGCGTCAGAAGCAGGTGTCACATATCTGCCAGTCTTATCAAATGTCATCAAATGAATTAAAAGGCATGGCCCGACTTACCAGGCCAAAGAAGTTGCGGTGCAGGGCATCCCCCACCGCCATTCTTGCCTTGGGGGGGGGCTTCTTCCTCCCAGAAGCCCCCTCGGATGGTGGGAAGGTTTCCCGCCGGCGGGTCTATTAACCAATGACCAACTGACCACGGCCGCTGCAGGAGAGGCCTGAGCTGGCCTCTCCCTCCATATGGGCAGCCTTTATAAGGCTGCCCCTGGCTCTCCAGCAGGCACTGAGCCTGCAACACCTGATCCATCCCACCCACCCTGCATGCGGTTTACGTTTACATTGGCGGTTAACTTTTGTGGTTGTTTACCTTGTCCTGGTTACCTGTTAACAGTTTCTTGTTGTTTTATGCTCCTTGTCACAACTCCTTGTTGGCGTGTGGCATGGGCCCTGGATCTGGTTTGGTATCCCCCCCTAGCAGAAAGGGGGGACGCCCGGTGGTCCCAGGGGTGCCAAGTTGCATTTGCCCAGTATTGTGCCAGCGGCACCCTGGCGTGTGCGGGATCGGGCAGTATTGGGCTGCCCGATCGTGATCCAGGACCCATGCTTGGCTGCCAACCCTTGTTCCTGTTATCAATAAATGAGTTGTGCCCATTGTTCATCCCAACATCATGTGTGAGCGTACTTCTTGGCTTGGCTGTGGGAGGTGTATCGCACTTGCACACGCAACTTCACAATATCTGGGCTCTCCCAGAACTATGCAACTGGTCACATTGGGAAACAGGATTCTGGATTAGATTAGCCTACGAAGTTGATGAGGACATCTGGATAGTTTTCTGCCCGCTATTGCATTGCATAGACAATTTGATTTTACCCAGCAAAGGTATTGTAATGTTCTTACAGAGGCAACGCCACTGCATTCCAAGTTTAACACAAAAAGCCTTAGATTCTGTTTTTTAAGTACTAACTGGTATTTATTAATGTTTTTTGAAATACTTATTGGACTTCTAACACATAAAAATTTATGTTCTCCATGCCAATGTTCTATAACTATTAATACTACAATTAATATTAGATCACTTACCAGCTTCAATGCATTCAGAAGTCAAGCAATACTGTTGCTTGGACTGAAGTTTTATATGGCCTTGGCTAACTGCAAAAGAGACAATAAAAATGGATTATCATTTGTTCTTTTGAGTCAAAGTCATTATGACTTATATGACTGGAGAACATCTCAGAAACATACACAAATAAAAATGACAGCGGAAACTGTATTAGTTCATAAGGGAGAAAGTCCAAAATCTCTCAATCAACTTTTCCTGAACTGCAGCTTTTGTAATTTCATAGTAATTTGTAATTTTACACTAAACTATTGGTGTAATATATTATCATTAGAAACTCCCATGTGCTCCAGTTATAGATCATGTTTTTTATATATTACAAGATTCAGAAACCAAGAAGAAGAGGAAGAAGCATCATCATATATTTATATGGGATAGGGTTGTACAATTTGGGTCCCCTCAAGCTGTTTAGCTTCAGCCCCTACTATCTTACAGGTGAGATTCAAGAACAAATTGGGTCCATTAGCGGATAGTGCTATTATAGTGTATTCCTGAATGGCATGGAGGTAGGCTGGATGGCCCTTGTGGTCTCCACCAACTCTATGATTCCAAAGTGGAATTGTAACTTTTAATGTTGGTCTACACTGACAGAGAAATGGACTAAACCAACAATAGCATATAGAGAGGCTGAAGCAGAAGTGGTGTTGGGTTCTTACAGAATGTGCGGGCTCTGGTGGGCAGTATGGCAGCATAGAGGCAAAGGCCACAGATGTACATAGGACCTTAAAGGGGAGGAGTCCTGCTTTGTGGGATTACTTGCTTTGGAGCAATACAGTCAGTCAGATTACCCAGGGAGTGAGTGAGTATATTCCAAAGGCTAACATATACAACATTAGGGAACTAGAACAAATTATGAACATATTCAAAAGCACTTTTGAAAAATGACCAAGTCACTATGTATTTACACCAAAGATAATGGAGGTTATCCCAGCAATCTTCCAATATAGTGCACAATCAGCTTGCTGTCATACATTTGGGGTTGTGCATGATGTAAATGCAGAAATGTTGTAACTTACGAAGTGGTTTCTGAGAATGTATTGAGCTGATGTCTGGAAGCACCAAACGAGACTCTTGTTTTGCCAATAATGTGATGGCAAAGGACAAACTGGCTTTGATTGTCTTTTACTGGCAGTTCACGCATATATATATATCTTCTGAATTTTTGGCAATAGGATATCTTTGAAACTGAGCACAGACACATGGCAATACCAGCAAAGTAGCAACACAAATTTCATTTTTGGATTGAGTTATTCATTTCACTCTGGTCTTCCAAAGTCTGTCATTAGTTATGCTTGCTGCGGCTGATAGAACTTTCAGTCCAACAGCAACTGGAGAGCTGCAGATTCCACTATCCTGATGAAAATCAACAACTGGCCAATTTCTAACCTCCCTTTTTTGGGCAAGGTTCTGGAGCAGGTGGTCACCTCCCAATTCCAGGGATTCTTGGACTACACCGATTATCTAGATCCATCACAGTCTGGTTTTAGGCCTGGACATGCTACAGAGACAGCTTTGGTCACCTTGGTGGATGACCTCTGAAGAGAACTTGACAGGGGGACTGTGTCCCTGTTGGTTCTCCTGGATATCTCAGTGGATATCTCCTGGATATCTCAATACCATCGACCATGTATCCTTCTGGGGCGGCTCTCCGAAATGGGGCTTGGGGGCTTTGCTTTGCAGTTGCTCCACTCTTTCCTTGAGGGTTGCTCCCAGTTGGTGAAGCTGGGGGATTCCTGCTCGGACCTGTGGCCTTTGATCTGTGTGGTCCAGCAGTGCTCCATTCTATCCCCCATGCTTTTCAATATCTACTGCTGGGTGAGGTCATCTGGAGTTTTGGTGTTGGGTGCCATCTGTATGCAGATGACATCTAACTCTACTACTAATTTCCACCTAATTCCAAGGAAGCATCCCAGACCCTGAACCAGTGTCTGACAGCTGTGGTGTACTGGATGAGGGCTAACAGGTTGAAACTTAATCCAGACAAGACAGAGGCCCTCCTAGTCAGTCATGGGGCAAGTCGGGGTATTGGGTAGCAACTTGTGCTCGACGGGGTTACACTCCCCCTGAGGGCGCAGGTCCGTAGCTTGGGTGTCCTCCTGGATTCAACACTGTCACTTGATGCTCAGGTGTCAGCGGTGGCCGGGAGGCCCTTTGCACAACTCAAACTTGTGCGCCAGCTGCAACCATATTTCGTGAAGTCTGATTTGGCCATGGTGTTCCATGCCTTGGTTACATCCAGATTGGGCTATTGCAATACGTGGGGCTACCATTGAAGATGGCCCAAAGCTCCAACTGGTACAACGGGTGGCAGCCAGGCTCCTTACTGGAGCAAACTATATGGAGCATACAACGCCCCTATTAAAACAGCTTCATTGGCTGCCTATAAGTTGCCGAGCCAAATTCAAGGTGCAGGTCATGACCTATGAAGCCCTAAACAGTTCCGGCCCCGCCTATCTTTGCAATCACATCTCTATCTATGAACCGGCACAAACTCTAAGATCCTCCGGGGAGGCCCTCCTCTTGCTCCCACCTCCATCACAAGCACGGTTGGTGGGGATGAGAGAGAGGGTCTTCTCAGTAGTGGCCCCCGCCTCTGGAATGCCCTTCCAAGGGAAATAAGACATGCTCCATCCCTCCCCTCTTTCGTAAGAGTTTGACTTGGTGGTTTCAGCAAATCTTTGAGAGTGACCAGTGCTAGCTCAGCCCTGGCACTCTTCGGACACGACATAGCTCCCTATATATTACCCTGGTCAATCTCCTAACATGCCCCTGGAAATAGCTTTTGTCCCCGCTTTTGTTGTTTTACCTATTACAGTACTGTATCCAAATGCTGGTCCCATCATATTTCAATCTGTATCAATCTTGACTCAACCTTTTAATTGTTCTGCTTGTCCTAACAAATAGACATGAAGAGCAGGCAGGATTCTTGCATTGTTGGGTAATTTCATGCTTATGTTGCTGTTACTGTTATTTTTTCATCATGTGACTCTGTATGTTTTTATGTTGTTGTTTGGAAACCGCCCTGAGTCCCCTCGGGGAGATAGAGCAGTATATTAAAAAGTTTTATATTATTATTATTATTATTATTATTATTATTATCAACACACTTTAGAATTAATGTAGTTTGACACCACTTGAACTGCCATGGCTAATGCTATGGAATCCTGGGTATGGTAGTTTGATAAGGCATCAACATTCTTTGGCAAAGAAAACTAAACACCTTGTAAAAGTACAACTCCCATTATTCTATAGCAGTAGTTCTTAACCTGGTTTACCAGCTGTTAGGATTTCTGGGAGTTGAAGGCCAAAAACATCTGGGGACCCCAGGTTGAGAACCACTGTTCTATAACTTAATTTAATAGTTTAATGAAGTCCAGTGATGCTTGACTTCTTGGTAAGGGATACAGGATTATAGAGGCTAGACTCAGGTTTGATTTCTTAGGTCCATATACTGTGATAAGAATCATAGGGTTCATCCTGATGTACAGTGAGAGAATACATGGTGAATGTTTTTGAGGAGAGATCAATAATGAAGATGACGTGCACATTTGTAATATCAATTTGTGCACTTTTCTGTTGAAATACAAAGTTTCTGACCATATTTTTCTTGCTTTAGAGTTTTTCTACCATGCTAACTGCTGCCTGGTTGCTCACACTCTCAAAATGTTCCAGAACATTGACTGAGCTGCTTGCACCTTTATGAAGAATCAGGTAGTCTCCTTTTCCTTAGTTTCACAAAAGAAAAAGCCACAAGAGACATTTCTCTGCACAACAAAATGAAATACGTATTCTCTGTGTCTTGACCCTCCTCTCATAGGGCTTGTTCTGCCATCTCAAGAACAGTCTGTTTCAACTAGAAACAAGGCACTGACAAAACTTCTTCACATCTCTGCTACAGAGACTAGAACAATCTGTTAAAATACAAGCCTGTCCAAGTCTGCAAGATCTTCCTCCATCAGTCCTACAGCTTTGTATTCACAAACAAAACCTTGTCCTTAGGCAAATTGCTACATCAGTAGGGTTTTGACAATGAACTATGTGTTCAGAAAAGTCCTGCTTTTAACCACATTGTGCACATCTATGGTTCAGTAGCATAGGTTTTGTTCGTATATACTAGCCAATACTTCCAACAGTATCAAAGGTGCTGAAACACCTCTGATATCTCTATCTTCACCACAGTTTTGAGTTCTTGAAAGAAATATTATTCTAAGTAGGCATGCATAGGATTGCTGTTAACATAGTTATGGGGAGAGACATGCATTAAAATGTTGTTGTTGTTGTTGTTGTTGTTGTTATTGTTGCTTGCAAAGATATACATATTTTTAGACTTTTATTTATTTATTTACCCTATTTCAACCCCAAAGGGGACTCAACGCGACTTACATATAGGCAATTATTCAATGCCTTAAAATATATACAATTCCAATAAGTTCTCAGATTCCCCCAGTCAACATGGCCACAGTAGCCATAAATGCAATCCTCATGCCATCCGAGGCTGGGAAGGCAGAATTCTCAAGACCTTCCGTCCTCCTTTGCAAAGTAAGCAAGTTCCCCTGCCAGCCACATTTCATTAACAATTCTGACTGAGGAAGGGGAAAGAAACATTAAAATGTGATTAGCATAGTTAACTAAACATTGAAATAGCATTCCAGCCACGCTTTTAAGGAGCTTCATACAAACTGCACTTCTGCTCAAGTGAAATAATTGAAACTTACCCAAGAAAAGTGCTGTGCCAAGTGCAACCGTGCTGGTCACAAACACGCCAAGGGCTATCCGGAGAGGTTTGCTGGCTGCTTTCTTGTTGGCTGGCATTGAACTGCCTGCTGCTTCTCCTTCCATCAGGATGGATTTGCAAAGCTCTCTGAAAGAAGTGTACCTTTTCTTCCACTACCCCTCTTTGTTTCCTCTTTGGTTACAGAGAAGTCTTATCCATGAGTACCTCCTTTTCCAATCCTTCCTATTGGTTATAAGTAACAGTTGCTGTCTGGACCCATTTCCAAGTCCCTCACTCTTCCCAAAAAGAGGGTGGGGAAAACAACATAAAAAAGCAGTATTAGATTTCTTTTCTGGCCAAGGCTTGGAGAGAAACATGCAGTGACAACTTAATTTATAGCTCTTGCTGGTTGCAAGCAGACCCACTTTTTTATCAGCAGTTCAGAAGGACAAGCATTTCACAATGCTCCCCAAGCAGATGGTTACATTCACCATTCCAACTTCCAGAGATTAAAAATACATACATAAATTCTCCCTGCCAAAAATTGGACTTTTGGCACACTGTTTTTCAGTCACTATCTTGGCAGGAGTGTTCCTTTGCACCTATTTAAGGGACCTAATTATTTTGCTGACCCTCTATTTCATTTTCCTCTGGCTGCACCATTCCTCTTTCCTGAAGAAAGACATCCTGTCCGAGTGCAAATCTCTTTTTAAAGCGCCCGAGGATTTCTTGGGATATCTCAGAGGGTGTTTATTTTGGGAAGCTTGTGTACCATGCCAAGTGCCAAACTTCCGAGTCATGCTTAAAAAAAGGCAAAGCAGTTATTAAAACAACCTACACAAGGGTTTTGTGTATGTGTTTAAAAAGATGCACACACCACATGGGTAAGTTATATTTCAGTGTCTGTGCTCCTTTTGTAAATTCTGTCCAAATACAATCCTCTGTTCCGAGAAAGAAAGCTGAGAGGAACTACTCTTGTGTGGACAGCAAGACTGAACTATGTTAAAGAACAGCATTTATTCCCTTGTGATGTTACAGGATTTCACATTTTCAGATGTTAATATTCCTTCTAAAAAGACTGGATCCAATGGCCACGACCAAATATACTCTCTTTTCTTAACACTCTTTGACAGAAACAGCAACTTGAGATGCTGAGACAGAGAAATGTAATATTACATACAATTAGAACTGAAGAACATTTGGCCCTTAGTGTTTTGCGCTATAGCTGCCAGAGTCTATGGTCACTGGAATTCTAATAAGAACTGCAAGGGCCACATGGTCCCCATGACATGTTACATGGATGCATAGATTTATTTGTGCAAGGGTAGGGGGAATGTCAGCCTGCTTTAACTGTCTCCCTTACCCCATGTTACCATTTTAACATCCCACATACCCACAGCAGTTCCTGTTTGTTGTGAGATGGATACCAATATTGCTAACAACCAATTCTTTCCCTAACTTCTATAGCTTAGTATTTGGGCATGTCTTTTTTGTTTACCTTCCTGAATTCTTTGGAGGAAGGGTAGTATATAAATGTTTCAAACCGATAAATAGACATGTCATACATTCTAGGGAGGAGCCCTGGCACTCAGAACATATTGGAGAAGTCCACCCTCCTAAACATTTCAACTCTACCCAAGCCAAGATCTGGCACTGTTATCCTTGTTTCCCAGAGCCTTTTGCTACAAAGAGTGGTTTAAAGGGGCATTCCCTAAATAGTTTCCATTCATTTTCCTTTCCTAGATGAAATTCTCATGGGAGAGTAATGCCTTTAGATTTCAGTCTTCCTTTAAAGCTTAGCCTAATTTCATTCATCTGTTTTTTTTTCTGCATTTATAAATATTTTCATTTATAAATGCAGAAAAAAACAGATGAATGAAATCCAGGGGATTTGGGTGAAGGTGAAACCAGTTAAAATCAGGGTAGCGAGAAGTATGCAGATTTTCAACTGGTTGCAGTTCTGTGAAATTTTTCACCTCCACCCAAATCCCCTGGTGGTTCCAAAAAGTTGGAAATGTTAAAGATCTTTTGCTTCTTTGAGAACAAAATCTACCTTCTGGCTGTGATTGAACATTGTTGTCAAAAAATGACCCCCCCCCCTCCCAAAACAATAACTTAATTCAAGTTTCAAAACCAAAATATGGATTGTATTATATATTTTTACATTATACTATGTTTCGCAATATCAAAGCCACACCTTTTTGATGGTCTGCAATAGACTTCATTTCCAGTAGTCCAGCCAGAAACAATACATTCCAGAGGAGATTAGTTAATCTTTCACCAGAATAATCCCCAAGGAGAAAGAAATGAAGAGGAAATGTGTGCCCAAGAAACCCACAACAACGTGCCTATCCCAAAATCCTCTAACCAAATGAATTTTGTTCTGTGCTTCCAAACTATATCTCTCTGGTTTCTCACAAAATGTCATTTGTATCATGCACATGGTTATAACCCTTTTGATAATAGCAAGACTGCTTATAGCAAGGAATTGGAAAAGGGAAATAAATATGCAAATAAATACATCATATAACAATAACAACAATAACAACAACAACAACGAAGAAATTTCCAATAGCTTGTTTTAAAAGGTTCCTAGTGTGTTTTATCAGCTTATCGAATAACTATTGACCACCTGAAGTAGATTTTACCATCAAAATATATTATAGAATAAAAGCAATGTGATTTGAATCTTTTACTTTTGGATGTAGGCCAAACATAGTTTCATGTCCTCATTAGGGTGTGTGTGTACATGCGCGCACGCGCACACACACACACACACGTGGGAATACTATTGGGAATATTTGGGAATACTATTCCTCATGTAAAGTCGAAATTTAGAAAGGCTCTCATTAAATTCATGTATATCAAATGTAATACAATATAATACTAGTAATAATAATACATTTTTTTATTAATAATAATACAATAATAATAATTGTATTAATAATAATACAATAATATTATTTTATTAATAATAATACAACTCCAGCAAAGGATCACCGCCTTGTCGGGGCGCTGGAGCTTGAGCACCTCAATGATGTCATGAGCGAAACCGTGAAGGGACACCCAAGACGGGACGGTTGTGGCAGAGAGGTCAGACCAAGCGTGATCCCTGGGGAAGGCAATGGCAAACCACTCCAGTATCCTTGCCAAGAAAACTAAATGGACCAGTACAACCAGAGATATGTCGGTATGCCATTGGAAGATGGGACTCCCAGGTCGGAAGATGGCCAAAATGCTACTGGGGAGGAGCAGAGGATAAGTTCAACTAGCCCCAGATGTGATGACGCAGCTAGCTCAAAGCCGAAAGGAAGGCTAGCGGCCGACGGTACTGGAGGCGAACGACGAATCCGATGCTCTAAAGATCAACACACCATAGGAACCTGGAATGTAAGATCTATGAGCCAGGGCAAATTGGATGTTGTTATTGGTGAGATGTCAAGACTAAAGATAGACATTCTGGGGGTCAGCGAACTGAAATGGACTGGAATGGGCCACTTCACATCAGATGACCACCAGATCTACTACTGTGGACAAGAGGAACATCGAAGAAATGGAGTAGCCTTCATAATTAATAAGAAATTCGCTAAAGCGGTGCTTGGATACAACCCAAAAATGACAGAATGATCTCAATTCGAGTGCAAGGAAAGCCTTTCAACATCACAGTGATCCAAATATACGCCCCAACCACAGCTGCTGAAGAAGCAGAAGTAGATCAGTTCTATGAGGATCTGCAGGACCTACTGGATAATACACCAAAAAGAGACATTATTTTCATTACAGGAGACTGGAATGCCAAGGTGGGAAGTCAAATGACAACAGGGATCACAGGCAAGCATGGTCTGGGAGAACAAAATGAAGCGGGACGCAGGCTGATAGAATTCTGCCAGGAAAACTCGCTGTGTATAATGAATACTCTCTTCCAACAACCTAAAAGACGGCTTTATACATGGACCTCACCAGATGGTCAACACCGAAATCAGATTGACTACATCCTTTGCAGCCAAAGGTGGCGGACATCCATCCAGTCGGTGAAAACAAGACCTGGGGCTGACTGTAGCTCAGATCACGAACTTCTTATTGCCCAATTTAGAATAAAACTAAAGAGATCAGGGAAAATACACAGACCAGTTAGATATGATCTCACTAACATTCCTAGCGAATATACAGTGGAAGTGAAGAACAGATTTGAAGGACTAGATTTAGTAAACAGAGTCCCAGAAGAACTATGGACAGAAGTCCGCGACATTGTTCAGGAGGCAGCAACAAAGTACGTTCCAAAGAAAAAGAAAACCAAGAAGGCAAAATGGTTGTCTGCTGAGACACTGGAAGTAGCCCAAGAAAGGAGGAAAGCAAAAGGAAACAGTGAAAAGGGGAGATATGCCCAGTTAAATGCGCAATTCCAGAGGTTAGCCAGAAGAGATAAGGAACTATTTTTAAATAAGCAATGCATGGAAGTGAAAGAAGACAACAGAATAGGAAGGACAAGAGACCTCTTCCAGAAAATTAGAAACATTGGAGGTAAATTTCAGGCAAAAATTGGTATGATAAGAAACAAAGATGGCAGGGACCTAACAGAAGCTGAAGAGATCAAGAGAAGGTGGCGAGACTATACAGAAGATCTGTATAGGAAGGATAACAATATCGAGGATAGCTTTGACGGTGTGGTGAATGAATTAGAACCAGACATCCTGAGGAGTGAGGTTGAATGGGCCTTAAGAAGCATTGCTAACAACAAGGCAGCAGGAGATGATGGGATCCCAGCTGAACTGTTTAAAATCTTAAAAGATGATGCTGTCAAGGTGATGCATGCCATTTGCCAGCAAATATGGAAAACACAAGAATGGCCATCAGACTGGAAAAAATCAACTTATATCCCCATACCAAAAAAGGGAAATGCGAAAGACTGCTCAAACTTCCGTACAGTGGCCCTTATTTCTCATGCCAGTAAGGTAATGCTCAAGATCCTGCAAGGAAGACTCCAGCAATACATGGAGCGAGAGTTGCCAGATGTTCAAGCTGGGTTTAGAAAAGGCAGAGGAACGAGAGACCAGATTGCCAATATCCGCTGGATAATGGAGAAAGGCAGGGAGTTTCAGAAAAACATCTACTTCTGCTTCATTGACTATTCTAAAGCCTTTGACTGTGTGGATCATAATAAATTGTGGCAAGTTCTTGGTGGGATGGGCATCCCAAGCCACCTTGTCTCTCTCCTGAGGAATCTGTACAAGGACCAAGTAGCAACAGTAAGAACTGACCACGGAACAACAGACTGGTTCAAGATTGGGAAAGGCGTACGGCAAGGCTGCATACTCTCACCCAACCTTTTTAACTTGTATGCAGAACACATCATGCGATGTGCGGGGCTGGATGAATGCAAAGCTGGGGTGAAAATTGCTGGAAGAAACATTAACAACCTCAGATATGCAGATGACACCACTCTGATGGCCGAAAGCGAGGAGGAGCTGAGGAGCCTTCTGATCAAGGTGAAAGAAGAAAGCGCAAAAGCCGGGTTGCAGCTAAACGTCAAAAAAACCAAGATTATGGCAACAAGAATGATTGACAACTGGAAAATAGAGGGAGAAACCGTGGAGGCCGTGACAGACTTTGTATTTCTAGGTGCAAAGATTACTGCAGATGCAGACTGTAGCCAGGAAATCAGAAGACGCTTACTTCTTGGGAGGAGAGCAATGTCCAATCTCGATAAAATAGTAAAGAGTAGAGACATCAGACTGGCAACAAAGATCCGCCTAGTCAAAGCCATGGTATTCCCTGTAGTAACCTACGGATGTGAGAGCTGGACCTTAGGGAAGGCTGAGCGAAGGAAGATCGATGCTTTTGAGCTGTGGTGTTGGAGGAAAGTGCTGAGAGTGCCTTGGACTGCGAGAAGATCCAACCAGTCCATCCTCCAGGAAATAAAGCCCGACTGCTCACTGGAGGGAAAGATACTAGAGACAAAGTTGAAGTACTTTGGCCACATCATGAGGAGACAGGAAAGCCTAGAGAAGACAATAATGCTGGGGAAAGTGGAAGGCAAAAGGAAGAGGGGCCGACCAAGGACAAGATGGATGGATGGCATCCTTGAAGTGACTGGACTGACCTTGAGGGAGCTGGGGGTGGTAACGGCCGACAGGGAGCTCTGGCGTAGGCTGGTCCATGAGGTCACGAAGAGTCGGAGACGATTGAACGAATGAACAACAACAACAACAATAATACAATATTATAATTATAATTATATGTTTACATTACATGTATTATTACTAATAATATTACAATATAATGGTATAGTGCAATATAGTAATGTATAATACTGATATTGTACTATGCTAATAATATAATATATTGTATGAAAATATATCTTGTAAGTTGCTCTGAGTCCCCTTGGGGGTGAGAAGGGTGGCATATAAATGCCGTAAATAAATAAATAAAATAAATAAATTCAACACATTTCATTGCATAACTATATACAATTGTTTTTAATTATCCAAAAAAAAATCAAGGATAAAATCATATTTCTGTGCCACTGAGCCGAATTCTGCCATTGAAATCTATCTTTCCCTGAAAAGGAAACCACTCCTTTGTTGCTTACAGACCAAAGAAGACCATGTATTTGATATCAAAGGGGAGGTTTTCTTCTGCACAATCTGAATTACAGGGTAAGTCTCTCACCTCTTGTTGCAAGAAATCTGGCTTTAATGATCATGTTCATGTTCTTACATGATAAAAACCGAATAGTTTATATGGTGATTAATTTATTTCTATTTTAAAACGTGGCCTAGTGTCTGGATTGGCCTCCTCAAAAAGACACACAGAAATACATTCTTTTGTTCAGGACTTTTATATATAGATCATCAAGTTGAAGTGAAGACAGAAAAGTCTAATGCAGGAACTGAGCAGAGGAGCAACTGTATGACATGCCATTTATAGTTTAGTGGTGCAGACCACTATATTTGGACTATTGCCCAGGCTGAAAGCAGATATATGTCAACAGGCAACATACAATCCAAGCTGTGTCAATTCTGTGCAGGTGTCCCACAGCAGAGAATATAGCTTTTAAAAATATATAAACATCACATTTTTAGCCTTTGTGATTCTATTTGGACACTTTTGAATACTCTTTTCAGGCATATTGACTTTGTCAATACTACTTACTGCTGCTTCACACTTCGCATTGGACACACATTATTTATGTCATAACAAAATGCGTTTTCAAGATCCATTTAAAGGAATTTTGGGATCCCAAAATTTCTATTGTGGTGCTTTGAAGTATGCTATTGGTTTATACAGACATGTTATTACTTGATGTTATATAGACTCTGGGCAACGAACATTTCCCTGGGCTTTTTCCACTGCAAACAGTCTGAGCCAAATTAATTTTTGCCATGTATTTCTCAGAAAAAGCAGAACATTGCTAACATCACAAGGAGCCCAGAGACAATATATCACAGTATATCTTCACTCTGTAACAGAAGTTCAAGTTTCCAGTCAAGGTTCATTTGGCCAGCCATGGGATACTCTAAAGTGCAAGAATACAGTATTCAGGCCAACTGAGTCACTGCCTTACTCCCTCTTTTCCGTGTTTTGTTTCCAAGTGGTAGTTTATATTCCACGACTGCTGATGTCCACAGAGCATGCTGTCTCATTCAGCTGGGGCTTGGGGTTTTCTGGTGGGAGAGAATAACCCCTTTTGATACATATTAATGTGTGTGTGTCTCTTCCTTTCTTCCCATCTCTCTTTCTTCCTGCCTCCTTAAGTCTTTAAAATATCTTTGCATATTTCTCTACCAGTTCTATTAGAAGATGTTGTAGAAAACAAAATATTTGAAGTCCAAGCTAATATCTGTCATAATGGTAGAATTTAAGGAGCAATACAGGCCATTCTTACAGAGTTCTACCACTGTGACCGCAATATGATTGGCCTCCTTATTTATTGGCCTTTCTTGAAGGCCGCATGCTGTCTCATTCAGCTGGGGCTTGGGGTTTTCTGGTGGGAGAGAATAACCCCTTTTGATACATATTAATGTGCGTGTGTCTCTTCCTAGACTACTATCACCATTATGAGAACCTATAAACTTCCTTTTATAGGTTTTCATAATGGTTCAGTCAAAGGCATAAAACATGAACTTTTTTAAAGAACAAAAATTGTGAGTAGACTGTTAGTTTTACTCATAATATACTATAACCATTCTACAATTGCTTGGTAGACTGGTCCATAGGCTACCTTTCTTTGTTCTCCTTCATTAGCAGCCAATTTCCCTTACAATCTCTTTCACTTGCAGGTATGGGCAGTCTACATGAATTCAATTTAGGCTGGCAAACTTTTCTGATGGTTGTGCCTTCATGATTTAAATCAACCCAGCACATTCATGGAAGTTAAGTGTGCAGGACTCTTAGGAAAGTAAGAAAACTGTGAATATCTTTTAAAAACAAATGAGCATATGTAACACAGAGACACCAATGACCTCATCAGACAGGTTACTTTCAGTGTCACACACTGGATCTTCTATAGTCTTACAACGGAGTCCGCCAGTTCCATGCCACGACATTGAACTACTTCCAGTGGGGCTCCATTGTAAAACTATAGAAGATCTGGCATATGCTGCTGTGGTGACAACACAGGAAGCTTCCTGTGCCACATTTTAATCAATGGAGGGAAGCTGGGTGGCAAATGCTTCCCTGCCGTGAGATGAGGTAGAGAGAAGCCGGGCAATGCAGGGCTTGGGCGACGGGTTCCCCATGCATCATGCCGGGCACCACCAGATTTGCCACAATGCGTGGTGATTCTGGAGGCCCATCTGATGAGGTTGATGGTGCAGTACAGTACTTTCATTTGCAAGCATCAAGACAGCAAGCTTTTGTCAGTTCTTATAGCTTACAAAGTCTCACTTTGAATTGCTTATTTGTGTGCAAGGACTGCTTACAAAGCAACCTGGGGCAACCTGGGGCTACGTGGGGCTACCTTTGAAGACGGCTCGGAAACTGCAACTGGTTCAGCGTGCAGCAGCCAGGGTGCTAACCGGAGCTCACTATCAAGAGAGGTCTACCCCTCTGTTTAAGGAGCTCCACTGGCTGCCATTCATCTTCCGAGCCCAATTCAAGGTGCAGGTGCTCACCTACAAAGCCCTGAACGGTTTGGGACCACCCTACCTGCGTGACCGTATCTCCATCTACAAACCCACACGCTCGCTTCAATCATCTGGGGAGGCCCTGCTCGTGATCCCACCCACGTCGCAAGCGCGCTTGGTGGGGACACGGGACAGGGCCTTCTCCGTGGCGGCCCCCTGACTTTGGAACGCCCTCCCAAAAGATCTCCGACAGGCCCCCACACTGGCAGTGTTCAGAAGGAATCTGAAAACCTGGCTGTTCCGTTGCGCCTTCCCGGATTAAGAATCCCCATCCCAAGTCCTAGTAGCACTTTAGCACAATTAATACTGCTGCACACCGTACTTTAATTCCTATGCCCCTCCTGCCATTTTCAGCACTTTTAACCATGTACCCCTCTCACCGGCCGAACCAGTTTTTAATATGTCTTGATGTATTGTTATTGCTGCTTGATAATTTTTGATTTGTTTCGCTTTTGATGTTGATTTGCTTTGTTATTACTTGTTATGTTTCTATTGTATTGTGTGTTGTGGCTCCGGCCTGTGTAAGCCGCATCGAGTCCTTCGGGAGATGCTCGCGGGGTACAAATAAAGTTAATAATAATAATAAAAAGGACCAAGTCTAGATCAGGCCACAGGAAAGGAAATTGGGGGAGCCAAATGGCAATTCTTCTTGCCTAGGGAGGCTGGAGACTCCTGCCCCATACCATTGCCTGATCTGGACTTGGTGCCTCCCCTATCCTTTGTAAACAGTGGCTGTGATCAGTGCAAAAGGACTATTCTTAGACAGAAAGAACTAATGATTCACTCTAACCTCTCTCCCATGGCCTGATCTAGCTTCTTCCCTCAGCTTTTATTCCCTCAGCTTGCTCCATAAGCAGCATACTCATGTGCAAATGGACCAACCAAATTTTAAACCTCATATTCTCAAACTCACGCAGTTTCTCAATGTAATACAAAGCTTGTACTGACAGACTAGAATGTGATGCAAGACTTACAAATCCTTTAAAAAGTAGTGCAGGGCTGCAGGGGAGACAGAAAAGAATCTCTGAATTATCAAGTTCACAAAAGATAAATGTGCAAATATAGAGGGCTGACTATAGTTATTCTAGCTTTGCTCCTACTGCTGTCTACTATCTGCCTTCTTCAGTTATCAGCTTTGTTTTCTCCTTCCTGCCAGGTACTTGTGCTCATTGTTTGAACTCCAGTTGTCCTTTCTCCCTCTCTGAATTTGAGCATTCTATTTTATTCTTCCTGGCTGTATTCATCCTCCAAAACATACAGAGAAACGTGCACACTTGAGTTGCAGAACCAGCATCCCAGGTAGACATTCCCCATTTGTCAGGTTTCATGGAAATGCAGCCACCCCCCATCCAGTACTGACAATACTGTTTCCTCCCTAATATTATGACTACCCAGACTAATAAAATCCTCTGGCAATTAAAACAACTTAAGATGAAACAGCCAGCCACATGCAAATACAAAACAAGTGCTGATTTTCCTATAGCTATTTCCATCTCTCAAAAGTGAATACATTACTTTTGACTACACTTTAAGGCTGCTTCTTCGCGAAGACTGACTCCCAATATGGGAAAGCCCCTTTTAATTGTTTACTGTAATTTGTGAGCCAAAGTAATGAAATTCTATTGTTTTTGAAAAGAAAGATTTTGGTAACAACCACCAAATATAATGGTTTCTAAACACTGTAAAGTTACCAGCCCAAACCTAGAAAGATGATACATTCCAGCAGGTGATTTATGTCTTGTGACCAGCAACTGATTTCACTGTGGTCAAGAAAATATCTTTTTGTTGGGTTTCATCCATGGACTGCAAGGCTATAGATAGGACTAAGCTGAGGGATTCCTTCCCCTACATTCTTATGCATGTTTCCCTAAAGGGCTTTATCTTTCCTCTTCATTGTTAGCCACTGTCTCCTCCCCCTTTGATGATGTAGTAATGGAATTCTATGAGGGAAGCTTCTTCTTTAAGTTTTATTGCTCTGGATTGACCATGCAGTCTCTCCACCATTTTCCAGTCTCATCTGCCTTTTCTTCCTTCCAGTAAGGATGCATTTTGCCTCTCTCTAGGCAAATGTAACTACATGGATTTTTTTTTACCTTTTACCTCCTTTAGAAGATGAGACTTAGCAAGCTAGTTAGCTCCAAGGCCTTTCTCTATCAAGAATGTATTTCTTTTACTTAGAGAAATATTTTTGAACCTAAAGGTCTGACTCTGCAATCCTGATCCATCCTAAGATATAGAAGGCTATCCCAGTTTGCCACACATTCGTTTCTCCTAGTTATGAAGTTTACTTCTGTAATCTGCTATATTTATGATGGAATCACCCCAACTCAAGATTAATTTGAGTCTAACTGCTCAGATTCCCCAACACATTAAGGGACATCTTCTCACCTTTACAATTGTCAGGAAATCAAAAGTTATGTCAAGTCTTCATGACTTCTGAAATAATAAGGGCAAAACCACATGCATATAATATTTGATCTAGCTATAAATGATCTACCATTTTTATCGGTTGTTTCATCTTAAACTGATATAGATATTTACATTACTTCTCAGAAAAGTATTGTTTGTTTGTGAAACATATGACCTCTGATCCAACAGTCCCAATTTAGCAGGAAGAAAAGTTGTTAATTCTCCACTATCCATTTTATTCACCCCTTTTAAAATGTTCTCTTTTTTTCTCTTATCCTCCTGCTTTCCTCTTTCATTCTCAGCTTACTCCATAGGCTGCCAAAAAAGAGAACACAAATAAATAGATACCAACCGAACCCTCACTGGAACCCAAAATACTTTGTAAAATGGGTGGCACTAGGCAATCAAGAAGGGCAATTTACATACATGTGGATAGACCTAAGGAAGAAATGGCCCTGAATTTGCAGGACCTGTGCAGGACTATGGCTAACAAGGAATCTTACCATTTCATCACACTAGATAATGAATCCACTTTAAATCCAGTTTCTGCCTCCTGCAGAATTCTTGGGTTTGTAGTTTAGGGAGAAGCTTTTAATAGCGTTGCTAAACTACAAACCCCCGAATTCTGCAGGAGCCAGAAACCGGATTTAAAGTGGATTAATTCTCTAATGTGATGAAGTGGCAAGTTCTTTCATTCTCAGGGTCACCTTATGTTGAAACCAATGTGAAGGCTCTCAATAGACTGGACCAAAGCTATGTATGAATTAATATGGTTTAATAACCAGCACTTTGAATTGTTTCCAGTAACCGACTAGTAGTCATTAGAGCTGTTGGATCAGGGGAACTGTATAATCCTTCTAACCAACCTCAGTTAATACTTTTTGCTGCAACACTGTTCAATGGCAACTCCATATGGAATGCATTACTGTAATTCAATGGGAATGTAAATCCAAGACATATATTGCCATGGCCAGATCAGGCATCTTCAGTTGTCGCACAAGCACTTCTTGCTACAGGGGTACACCCAAATTGCAAACCTAAGTCCTTGTAAGGAGTATACCCTCATCCTATACAGGCTTTATCTCTGTTACATAATATGCCTTTTGGTTGACTAAGATCACCTCTATCTTATCCAGACTGTGCTTCAATTTGTTTTCCCTTGCCCAATCTATTACTGACACCAGTCACCTAGTTAGAACAGAAACTGTTTCCTTTGAGCTAGATGGAAAGGGGAAACCGCAAAAACCTCTGGACAATATACAGTATCTCAGTGGTTTAATGTAGATGTTAAATACTGTAGCATGGGGAGCAGGAAAGAGTTCTGAGAGAATGTGTTGTCAAAGGCTTTCATGGCTGGAATCACTGGGTTGCTGTGAGTTTTCTGGGCTGTATGACCATGTTCAAGAAGGATTATCTCCTAACATTTCACCCACATCTATGGCAGGCATCCTCAGAGGTTAAGGGATCTGATTCATCAACCTCTGAGGATGCCTGCCATAGATGTGGGCAAAACATCAGAAGGGAATGCTTCTGGAACATGGCCATACAGCCCGGAAAATTCACAGCAGCCCAGTTCTTTTTTTATATATAAATAGTCTTTATTGGTTTTCATTTTAGCAATAGCAAACTATGGAGTACAAAATACAGTGAATAAAATATCTGGGGGATAAAGGGAAAGTAGGAAAGGGACAGAAAAAAAAGGGGGGTGGGGTGATGGGATATGCTTGGGAAAAAAGGGGGGAAGGGGGAAGGGAGAGGGTAAGGGGGAGAAGGAGAGTGGGCTCTAAGATGAGTATCAATAGGTCAGGTGGGTCAGGTTGAGGGAGGAAGCTCCTTGGATGTTATTGCTTTTATTGACTTTCTTATGTTGTGGATGCATATAGGTAATTCCTGTAATACATTCTTGTATATGCCCCATGAAGTCCGGCAGTTAGGTCTGAATAGAGGTATCGGTCTTGTGGTCTTGGCCTTGATAGCGGCCATGATCCCCTGTAGAGTGTGGGCCAGGAGGCAATAAGTGAATTTGTCTTTTAGGGAACTTCGACCCTCCTCCTGCCCTTCAATGAGTGGGTGTAGGGGGGAGGGGTAGGGGGGATTTAAGAAAACGACTTCCGTTTGGAATCCGAACAGAGTATTCTCGGTTTCTCGGATTCTCTTCCGAGTAAGTTCCAGTGTAAGTTTCCTACATTGTTTTACACCTTGCTGTCTGAAGATCCTTTCTTCTGTGTCTCATCTTTTTGTTTCCTCTCATCGTTTATCGCTCTGTTTTTCATATTCGTCAAATGGCGACCAGTTCTGAGAGACCTCAAAGACCAGTGGCCAAGGAGTTGAAGAAGAATATCACTCCATCACCATTTGAATTTGCTTCTCCAGAAGGGACTGGATCCATTGTGAATCAATGCCTACAATTACCATACTAAAGATGCAGTCCAGAAGTATGACACGGTCAGTGGTATCAAAGCCACTGAGACGTCCAGAAGAACAAACAGGGACACTTTAGTTCTCAGGATTTATTGTCCAATAAGCTATTTCTATACCATAACAAGGCCTGAAACTAGATTGACACAGATCAAATGATCACTGTTATCCATGAATCTTTGCAGTTGGGAGGCAACTACACATTCTAGTACATTTCCCAAATATGGAATGCTGGACACTGACCAATAGTTATCCATTACAAAGAGAACCTGGAAAGCCTCTTCTTTCCAACAAAGGCCTTACCACCGTCTCCTTTTGGCATTTTGGAACCTGGCCTTTATTCATCAGGAAACTCCTCTCTGGACTATTTAATAAACTAGAGAAGGGAAAGATGTAGTACACAGGTGTCAAACCTGTGGCCCTCCAGATGTTTAGGCTTCAACTCCCAGAAGCCCCGGCCAGCCTACTAGCTGTTAGGAATTGTGGGAGCTGAAGTCCAAATCTGGAGGAGCACAGTTTGAGAAACTCTCATCTAGTGGATAAGTTTTGGCTACCACCTTTCCAAGGACCCTGTCAACATCCTCTGGCAATACAAGAATCTGTTATTATCAGACAAGCAGTTACTAAGGTTACATTCTATGGGGTTGTATCAACTATATCAAGTCTCTTCAACTTGTGGCCCTCCAGGTGTTTGTGCCTCTCAGAAGCCTTAGCCAGCTTGGCCAATGATCAGGAATGTTGGGAATGGAAGTCTAATACATCTGGAGGTCCACAGGTCTAAGACGCCTGAACTATATCATCCTTGTCAGAACAGATCTTAGTCAACAAGGCTGTTGACTAGGCTTCATTTTCTTCTCAAGGCCCTTCCACACAGCTATATAACCCCGAATATCAAGACAGAAAATCCCACAATAGCTTTGAACTTGGTTATCTGAGTCCACACTGCCATATATTCCAGTTCAAAGCAGAAAATGTGGGATTTTATTCAGTTGTGTGGAAGGAGTCTCAGAGGCCAGAATATAACAGACCTCTTGGAACAGCTCTGTTGGATGACTCCTTACAGATGCAATAGTTGTAGACAATAACATTTTTTTTGGCTGCTCAAACTACCACAAAGTATGCCTTCAAGTAAACATTAGCTCATGTTTGGTCAGATATTAACAGAATAACATCGAATATTCCTTTGTACATCTTACAGAAATTGATGACAATTAGAAGACATGTAGATAGTATCTTCAGGCTGAATGAGTTCAGGATTTAAATGGCTTTTCGCAAATAGGGAAAGTAGCTGTTAGCCGAAATACTACACAAAGCCCTATAAGATAAATGGGGCCAACTGTGTACCTTTCCTAGAAAACCCATGAAAACTGAGCAATTAGTAATACATTATTCTGGTAAAGAAAATTACTGTTTCTGGCAATGGTTCTCCATAGGATTTCTATCTGGAAACACTCACAAAAGAACAACTCTAGCTTTAGCTTATAGAAAACATAAAATTATGTCCCCTTAAAGTTTTCCCTTTATTTTAATAAAAATTTTAATAAAATATTCACTGAATAGTGTATGAACATCCATGAATCAGTGAGTTCCAAATGCAGCATCCTACTGTAAGAATAAGCAGTAGGATGCTGCATTTGGAACTCACTGATTCATGGATGTTCATACACTATTCAGTGAATATTTTATTAAATTTTTTATAGGTATGAGTAAAGAAACGTGGAACATTTCAGGAGAAAATGCCTCTAGACCATGAACATTTAGCCCGGAAAAACCTACAACAACCCAAACATGGAATAGTTTTCATTTCTGATATATTTTCACCTTGAGTTATATTTTATAAGGACAGAACAGAAATCAAATACATCTAGGATCAGCATGCTTATTTTTACAAACTGACTATGTATTTTGAGCAAACATTAGAAAAGTGAAAGCTAGGAATAATTCTGGAATAGTTGATATATGAGAGCTAGTCCAGATAACAATGCAACCGAGTAGTAGAGATTTTAAATTAAATTTCTTTGACAGGGAAAATATTTAAAATAATCCCAACGCTGCTCAGCCAAATTATAACGATGACACCACCACTACAGCAGACTAGCTCACCAACATATAGAGCTCACAAAAGGTAGAGGGAGTATGGTTGCTGAGCCAACTGTCTATTAAAAAGTTAGGAACTGGGAACCACTGGAACTGAGAGACTTAAAAATGATTCTTCAAAAGGTTTCCACTGCCACCATATTAATAATAAACAGGCTGAGGTATTATTGAGAGTTTTATCTGTGAACACACACTGTGCCACTATAGTTTTCTTAGAGGCTCTTAAAAGCTGACTTGAATAATGCTTTGACCACAAAGGTATTCACACCGAGGCTGGTATAAGTTGATAAGAATAACAAGAACGTTTATTGAACAGGCTTGAATAATTCAGGCACAAAAGCTTAATGGCTTCAGTAAAATACTGGCATAAAAAGCTTGTGGTTGCGTTTGAGTAAAGATCTTTAAAACTTCTGGGTTATAAGTCTTAAAGCTTACAACACAGAAAATTACTTCAGGAAATGAGTCTCTGAAAGTAACTCCCCAAAAAACCCCTTAGGAATCTATCCAAAACCCTGAACTAGACTTCCTTAGGAAATGAACAGACCACTAATGGGATTCTGCTCCACACAGTATTCTAGCTATCTTCAATAGCTACTCTGTATACTTTAAAAAGACTGACCCAAACTTCTTCTTCAAAACCCCAAACTGCAACTGGCAAACTGGGACCTCAAACCTCAATTTAAAAGACACTTTTTCCTTCTGATCATTTAGTCTCTGCCCCCATCTTTCTGACCAATCCTAGCCTTCTAATTTTCCCTCCTAGACTTGAACGCGCCCCCTTAAGGCAAACCTAAGATGGCTTCTCCCTGTTTCCCTTTCCTAAAATGGATGCCATGGCTTCGCCAGGGCCACTTCCTTAGGCTTTTGCCAGCTAGCTAAGGCAAGGGATTCATTACAGGGGGCTATTCAAAACCATCGCATACTATCACCATTATTCTGAGTGAGAACCCATCTCCTAAATACAAGGAATTATCATTTAGTTTTTTTCAATTTGTAGTCATTTTTAATTTTTTGGCACCTTCAGAATTCATGCCTCAGTATTAGGACTATATTCTGATTACATTTACATTAGATATTGAATATCTGTGAAATCATAGGAAAGTTCTTGGCTTTAAGCCATATATTTGGTTTGTTGGAACCTCAGTGGCTTTTTCTTATGGTAGTAGCTATTGTCCCCTGCGAAATTTTGCATTTTACTTTTTGCCATGTTTTATGCTATATAGTTTGTACTTTATTTTTTGCAATCCTGGTATGGCTTTGCACTTTATACCTATTTCCTGAGGTCTGACTTTACCTATATATCATGCCCTTTTTATCCATGTCTTGTAAATGAACCCATCTCCTAAATTTGTTTTACTTCTTATTCTGGGATTTGCGTTTGGCACTAAATTAAGCTCTTACCTTTTGTTGAGTGTTATTAAGATTATTTTAGGCACATCCTGCCTATCTCTTGGTTTCTTCTGATCATGGGTCAATGAACGGACATGATATTCTTTACTTTGGCATGGGTTGTCATCAACGTGGAGACTGTCACCTTTACCCTATTCACACAACCTCTTTTATTGGCTAGGAGCTCATGGTATGCAGAACTAGCAGGTTCTTTTCTAACAATGGTAAGCTGCAGATCTCCAAATGTTTTGGATTTAAATTCCCATTCATCTCAGTCAACAGTCAATGATAAAGGATGGTGGAAGTTGTAGTTCAACATCTGGTGCACCAATTTCCTTTCACCATGCCTTTGTATATGATCATAAGAGAGCAGCACTTATGAAGTATAAAAAAGTGGCATTTTCATATTGTAATAATGCAAGTACCCTGTGCAAGAACTATTAAGCATCATATTCACACAAAGACCATGTATTGCCATGCAGAATGTCCCAAATTCAATCTCCAGGTGGGATCGGAAAAATCCATCAGAAACTGTAGTGGGGCACTCTCAATATGTGTAGACAACGCTGAGCTACATGACTCAGGCTGGATCTACACTGCCATACAATGTAGTTTGAACTACATTATATGGCAGTATAGATCCAACCCCAGAAGTCTTGCTCTGTGTAAAGAAATGTGTGTTGTCCATGTGCTGCTGCATGTCATTCAATGCTAGCCCTATTTTTCCTTGGGCTTTGCAGTCTTTCGGCAATCTTTTAGGCATAGTGGAAAGTCTGGAGGGCTAAACCACAACCTACCTGGGGCTATGAAGCACTGTGTTTGAGGCTAAACCAAAAAGTCTACATCTGGTTTGTACATCTTGAATTTAAAGCCAGTTTTGAGTAGTTCACTTGATAGGGGTGAAAAGGCAGAATGCAATTTCTGGGTCTGGGGACAATTTGGGGAGATTCCACACACAATTTTAAAGCAAAGCGAATTTAACAAATCAGCCAGCAAAGATAACACAAGCATAATTTTATTTGAGCATTTGTTTGTATTAACACAGTTTATATCACGCCAGCAGTTTTTTCTTAGCCAAATCCAATTAGCCAACATATTTTTTTTAAAGAAAAAAAATCATTACTGGAAAGAAGCAGCATTTAGTGCAAAGAATCAGAAAACACATCATGTCAACTGTCTTTTGGATAGTTTTACATGTCCAGTGAAGCCCTTCTATTCCAATCCATTTCATGGGAAAATTTAAAGTGTCAATCTGTCTTTTTAAAATTGCTACTTAGCATGGAAGTGGGAAAAGGTGAATTTTAATACTGTATATTACAATGATAACTATATATAACTAAGGAATATCAATGAATCTAAAGTGGGTTGTTGTGAGTTTTTCTGGCTGCATGGCCATTTCCAGAAGCATTCTCTTCTGACGTTTTGCCTGCATGTATGGCAGATATCCTCAGAGGTTGTAAGGTATATGATATATAAACCCCATTTTTCTGGTTTCCAACAGAACTCACAACCTCTGAGGATGCCTGCATAGATGCAGGCAAAATGTCAGGAAAAACTGCTTCTGGAACATGGCCATACAGCCCAGAAAACTCACAACCACCGAGTGATTCCAGCCATGAAAGCTTTTGACAATACCAAGTATCTAAACATTTCAATTAAAAGAAGCAATGGAAAAGGCAGTGAAAGATATTCAATTTATACAATTTTGCTATTTTTAACAAGTGTTTGCATTTCCCTCAACAAGTGGCCTAAACAACATTTTAAACATCCAGCCCTCCTTTAACATGTTACTGGTGTTGATGCTAAAAATCAGCTAAACAGAGTAAATAGGGTTGCTAAAAAGTCTGTAAAAAGGACTTCTATGTCAGAGGCTTTGTTGTCTAAGTGTATATCCCCCCTCCCCATACACAAATCAAATTATTCTTGTTTTTGTAGCAGTAGTTTCTTTTTCTTTCTTAATTTTCTTCTTCACAAAACAAATGCCTATGTTTGTGTGTGTGTGTGTGTGTTTAAAAAAACAAGTCAAGCCATCTTGATTTGGGTTACAAACAAAAACAAAATCATCAGGTGGATTGTCCTTTTTGAGTGTAACAACTGTGGGCATTCCATAATCTAGATATGAAGGAGCTGTAATTTCTTACCAGGCTGGAGGAAAATTGTTTCCACTTACCTAAGATGATTGCTATTACTTTCAAGTTATAAGCACTGAATGAACCCAGAACAATATATCCAGCCTCTTTCAGAAAAATAATACACTTGAAGGCATTTTTGCTTCAATGAATTTACTCTAGTGCAGAATAACAATAGTATTAGGTCATATGTATACAACATATAAATGTACGTATACACATAGTGACATCAAAATTGTAAGTCTTTTAGAATCCAATTCTTGAAAAAGTGTTTATTGTTTTTTGAATAAACTGCCAGTTTATAAATGAAAGACATAAAGGATGCTATCTATGAGACAACCAACATAGGGAAATGATTGAATATACATGCAGCCTAGTTGTGTGCCTTGAACTTTAAGGCAAGGGATTTGTGTGCTCTTTCTATGAATATTCTTAATCTAATTCAAGAAAAAAAATTAAAGAGTATTGTATATTTGAATTAGGACCTCAAAATAGACAGGTTTAAATAAACGATGATTCCCTTTTCCCTTGTGATCAAATACCAGATTTGTATGAAGTTTGCTCTTTCCACAAGCAATCTTTAAACTTAGTTTAACAATACAGAGATTCAAATAGTTTATTAGGTAGATTAATAGATAATATAATTCAGGAATTACAAACTGTTAGCATAGCAGAACCCAAGGTGTCAAGACAAATCCCTGTATTTCACACAATGCTATGCCCTACTGCAGAATTCAAAACAAATTGTGCAAAGAGAACTGGACTTTTCACAATACAGCAGGCTCACTTTGTGATGATGGCAAAAAGTCCTTATTGTGCTAGTGGAGAATGGCAGGGAAATATAACATGTTCCCCTCCCTTCCTCTTAAACCTTCTATGGCACCAAAAACTGTCACCAGATGTCTTCACAGCCTTCTAAAACAGATTTTTGGGAGTGCATAGCATACTGTAATGGAGAAAGAAAATCATTTCTCTTATTGGATTTAGACTTAAATTTGGGGGAAGAGCCAGCATAAGTCATCCTTTTACTATTAGAAAACAGAACAGGCAAATGGAAAGCAGCTCCTTTGGGGTTTTACGTTAAAACAATTGTAAAAGTTTTTAAACAATGTTGAATTTTAATTTTCAATCTCCCCAAACTATACAAGGAAAGATGCATTTCTGAACTATTTTAAGGATTTTCTTATAAGTGAATGATCAACCAAGACACAGGAAGATTTTACAAAAATATAATTTCACACCATGTGCAGAAGCAGACTGGGTAGGGGGGAGGGTTTACAAAGGCAATCATCTACGGGATATTCAACATGCGTATGCAAATATAGTGTACGTATGGGCTTTAGGGTTAGTCACATCCATAAGGGTGGACTCAACTGATTGTAATAAACACTTTTGTTTACAGACATGCACAAAATATCAAATACAAAATGCACAAGACTCTCGGGGGCACAATCCAATAGAAACTTCCGCTGCACAGACTACATTGAAATGGAGAGGACATGTCCTGTTCATGTAGATGATTCTGAGGAAGGAGAAGCTTCCTGCACATTGTTTCCTAAGTCACTTGTCTCATCTTCCCTTTTAAATTTCACTCTGGGAATATTAGTTAAAAAGACGTGTAACCAATAGAAATAATTTTAATACATATTTCAGGATCTTGAAGGTTTGGGAGAACAGTGCAAGCCACAGTTTCAAGATGTATAACATTAACAGTATTTTTGTAACATGCCATATCTCCCTATTTGTAATACATATAACAGAGGCTAACTGATTAGAATGATAGCACGTTAGCCACTAGAAAATGCTTGAATCAATGGTGTATGAAACATGCAGTAGTTTGCAAATCTGTAGGTAGGAAGATGAGACATTTCTACTTGAAAAGTCTGCAGGAGAAATCTGTGGTTCTCAGGCATTATTGTACTCCAACACCTATGAGTCCTCATAGGGACAATCAATGATGATAGCAGTCATAGACTAATGCCTGGAGGTCTACAGGGTCCTCTCCATTATTTTACAGGCTAAGATTGACCTGTACTGACAACTAATGAAACCTTAGGTTAGGTCATTCCCTTTAAGGACTGGTCTTGACTCATGTTCATCCAGAAGTGGCAAACACACAGCAATGTGACTGCCTTGCCCCTGCGTTTGATTGTGAATTAATCTGCCCATGGTCAAGGATGAAACCTGTCCTCTGGCTCCTAACTTGCTTCCTTTGCCTACTAATTCAAGAGCAATTGCAACAGCCTCCAATGCTATCAGAGAGCTTGCCACAAGGCAGACAACTACCAGGGTTGACAGATAATACATTGGTCCCTGGCATCATTTCAGAGGACTGCCCCTAACCCCATCACATACCTTCCTTGAATGTTTCTAAAATTAAAACTAAAATGGGCCCCCATACACCTTAAGGGACATGGAAACAATCTTGATATATTTTCAGTCCATCTGGGCTGCTTTAAACCCAAGAGAGATCTTTATTTTACTAAGAAGTGGAAGATGATTTTTTGGCCATTTTCTTTAACTTTTAAGGCTGTTTTAAAGGAACTTTTAAAGCCCACTAAAACAACAAAATTTTGAGAAAAGTCAGTAATGGAAGCAAGGTTTGAGGGTGCCTAAAAATAGCCTTGGGTTACCTGCGGCCTGTAGAATATTTTTATATACGTCTGCAGGGCAGAGCATTCACTTCTCTTCCTGAAGTGACAGAGGGCCTATTCATAATATGCAATTATAGCTTTCTTATTCCTCTCAATCTATCACGGTTCTGACCTATGAAATCCTTGAATTGGCCATTCAGGGAGAGGCATTTAGAATTTCTAAATGTCTCCCTAAAATACAAACCCTAGAATTCCGTAGGATGAAACCATGGTAATTCAAGTGGAACAATAGTGCTCTAACTGTGTAGTGTGAATGGGCCCGGGAAGTAAGCTGCTGCAATTTTGCCAGTTCAGATGATGGCAATGGGCACCTGATAACACCAGATCAACACATCAATTTTAGAATAAAATTCACCATAAAAAAGAACACAAAAGGATAATCTCTTTGAGCTTTATGACATCTCATTGGGCCACAGGGCATCACTATAAAAATAAATCTGCCCTTAAATCCTTTAATGGAAGCACATTGATCATTTAACAAAAATCCACTTGTCTAAACTGAATACTGTCCAAAAAAAAAAAGAAAGAAAAAAGGAAGGGGTTTGCAGAAACTAGAGGACCATGCTGAAAAATTAATGCTGTCTTTTTAAATTGGTATTCAAAGATCTAAAAATAATAATAAAAATGATCACATTCTAAAGGTTCAGTGCATTCAGCAGCTATAGTTCTTGCTGCTAGATCATCTAAGCTGACTTTCAAAAAAATAACACCCTAGCTCATCAAAATATACATTTTCCATTTGCTTTTAAATTAAAATAATAATAAAAAACATTTAAAGAATCCACAAATCGATAGCATGACTACGTTTCAGGATAATCTACAGCATATAATTTAAAGTTTCAAGATGCCAAAACAAAGCATGTGGCGAGTCTACACACTTCATGTGGCAAGGGAGGCATGGAGATCTTGAGCTTCAGACTTCACTCCTCTTCTTCCAAATAGTATAAAATACCCATCTGCAACAACTGTCAAGGAATCCAGTAAATGTTTTGCATTTCCTCAAAAAGCAATTCTCTAACAGCAGGTAGAAAACAGCATGCCAGAGTTTCTCGGGTAAAAGAAATATAGAATAAAACAAATACATATTAACTTTATTTGAAAATAACACTCTTATTCTTTTTATTCAAATTCCAACATTTTCTTTAAAAAAAACTGCAAATGCATTTTGAATTTAAATGTTATTTCATCACAAAATATTGGTGGGGAATTATTCCCTAATGTTTACTTGAGGTTATTTGTTTTTTTTAAAAAAAGTTTTTGCAAATCAACTGCTGAACTTCAATTGAAGGTTATTTCTGCAAGCAGAATGTAAAAAGAGGAAATGTAATTAAAAACAATGCATTTGTGAACATTTCCAAGGCTGCTACATGAAGCATAGACTTCATGTTGCAGGGATAGAACAATCCAAAACTCCCCGCTCTAAAGGTAAACAATGACTCACATTATCCAATTTTAGATTAGAACATGGGAGTCATAGAGGTCTGGAACCCAGACCCAGAGAGAATCAGATCTGAGAACGAAAAGTTGTCCTCGGACCAAATTCTGCCCACCTCTGCGAATGAATAAATAATAATAAAAATAAAACTTTATTTATACCCCTCCACCATCTCCCTGAAGGGACTCAGGACAGCTCACAAAAGCACCCAAAGGTGTAAACACACAAAATTCAACAGGTGCATAAACAATATCACAATGAGAAGAACAGACCACATAAAATCATAAAACCCCATTAGTTAAAATCAATAAAATGCAACAGTAGCTGCAGATATAAACAATTTGCATTCTATATCAGACCATAAAGTGTGAAGTGGAATAGTCATTCAGTCCTCAAGTATAATAATTAAGGATTACTAGACAAGGTCAAAGGGCTGTTTGAAGAGCCATGTCTTCAAATTGGTTCAAAACACTTGGAGAGTAGGGGTTAATTTAATTTCTTTGGGGAGGGCATTCCAAAATCAGGGGGCTACCACTGAGAAAACCTCTCTCTCATCCCCACCAACTGCACTTGAGACAGAGGTGGGACCGAGAGGAGGTCCTTCCTGGCAGATCTCAGAGCCCACGCCAGCTCATAGAAGGAAATGCGGTCTCGAAGTCAGGCTGGACCTGAAGCAAATAGGTTAAATAAATAAACAAATATGTTCGAGCATAACATTAGGTGACAGATTTAATCCATGGCCCATTATATCCAATTTCAACCACTTTAGGTTCTTGTGGGTTTTTTCGGGCTATAGAGCCATGTTCTAGAGGCATTTCTCCTGACGTTTCGCCTGCATCTATGGCAAGCATCCTCAGAGGTCTAGGCGGTCATAGATCCGATGAGCCTGTGGTGTTTTGAAAGTCCTTTTGGCTGCGAGAAATTGTGGGATGGTATCTGTGTCTCTGCAGCGTAGAAGGAAAGTCAGGGAGCACAGTAGATGTGCTTTCTGGTCCTTAGTTTCTCCAATTTCCTTGTGTCTTGGAACAGTTTCTCCCCGTAGAGATGTTCAATGTCAGAAGAAACGTCAGGAGAAATGCCTCTAGAACATGGCTCTATAGCCTGAAAAAACCCACAAGAACCTAGTGATCCCAGCCATGAAAGCCTTCGACAATACATTCAACCACTTTGTTAAATCTACTGTATCTCCTGATTTCTGCCCCTTCTGGTAGAATTCAGCCATATCGAAAGTGGCTTTGAAGGTGATGATGAGTTCTACTGATGTCCTAGAATTTTGTATTTGATATTTATGTGACTGCTTTATAATGTTAGTGTAATAAATATATTTTATTAGCCAAGGATACAGTTCCATGTATGAGGGAACACATACAACTTCCTTTGAGAATTCCACAGGACAAGACAGTCTGCCAAGCTGTTCTTCATAGAGAGTCAAGGCTTCAGTCAGATTGACACAATTTCCCTAACAAATGTATTGGGACAAATTGATTAACAAATCAAACATATTAATAAACACATGTGTTCATATTAATTAATTAAATATATTAAAACAGCCAATAATCACTTCTGCTCCTTTTATTATCTATAAGAACCCCAGAAAAATAAACATATTATTGGGGAGGCATTTGAAGATTGCAGTAGAGATATGTTGTCATAATTCAGGCATAATAAACCATGTACTGTAAACAATTTTATCCAAGAACAAGTATTACCAAATTGAGTATCAGGGCAATACAACCATCCTTATATATCCATGGATATTTAATCCACGGATTCGATCATTTACAACTTGAATATATATATATATATATCCAAAATGTAAACGTTGATTTTGTAATTTTATATAATGTACACCATTTTACTATGCATAGTATATAATGGGACTTGAGCACCCACCAATGTAATATCCAATGGGAGTTCCTGGAACGATTGTAGCACAAATGTACTCATTGTAAGGTAAATGCACTAAAAAGACTATGCAATTTAATATACTAATACAGGGAATATAGAAACCAGAACATTAAGTGAGGAATGAATGATGAATAGCCCAGGTAACCAAAGTATTTTGGTTTAATGTTAGAATATGGGGCCCAAGTGTTTTCCCATGGATTCCACCCATTTTCATCAAAAAGAAGAAGCCCCTTGCCCCTTTGCCTTACAGCTGCTCATTAACCCTAAATGTCTGCTTGGAGGGCTGAAAAGGTCCCTGGAAACACCTAGTTAAAAAGATATTAATGTTAAGCATTTCATAACGATTGTAAAATGCCAAGGAAAGGTTCTGGTAAAGGTAAGGAAGCTGAGCACATGAAATGTTTTAGTAATCTATTATTATCCACAATCTTGCAGTGGTTATTTGGCTCTGCTGCCTTTAACAAAGCATATAATTTAGTCAGCATCAAAATGAATGGGGTAGTGCACAAACAACCTGCATGTGTAATTTGAAAATCACAAATAGAAAACACTGCTAGGTAATTTATGGGACATCCTAGCAGCTCTGTAGCAGTTTAATAGCATGACTAAATCTGTATAATGAGGGGAATATACAGCCTAGCTCTGTAGATTGCCATACTCAATATCCCAGCGCTCATCTTCATAAATGACAAGGAACAAGAGTAGACAACCCAGCAAGCAAATTATAGGAATTAACAAAGAAAATTGTTAAGAGGCTGTATGCTACATCTACATTGTGTTCAATCCAAGAGTTCTTTCATCTTAGGCCGTCAATTATTTCACTGTGCAAAATTTCTTTTTTAAAAACTAAGAAAAGAAACCCAGTAACAATGCACATATTAGGATACTTCACTTAAAACAAATTCATTTAGGCCTCTCATATGCCTGCCTTGTGTTTAAATTTCCAAAACCATTTATAGTATATGTACCCTGATACCGGAACAAAATATTATTTATCAGCTGTGAACAAACGCTTTCAGAAGTGTAAAGAAAACAAGTGAGGTATAGTGGATACCAGGTTTTGATTCCTCACTTGGCCATAGAAACCCACTGGGAATTCTTCTACATTGTAGAATTAATACAGTTTAACACCACTTAAGTGTCATGGTTCAATGCTATGGGGTCCTGGGAGTTGTACTTTTACAAGATCTTCTGCCTTCTCTGTCCAAAAGTACTGGTGTCTCAGCAAACTACAAATCCTAGGCTTTGAGCGATGGCAGTTAAACTGATGTTAAAGTGTGATAATTCTGCAGTGTAACTGCACTCCATATTTCAGAGGAAAGCACATGGGTACAAACACACACAAAGACAAGAATCACAACATCTGGGCCCCGGCCCACACCAAAGATAATTTCAGTATGAAAAAGAAAACTGTTGCTTTCTGAAGCTTCCAGGAGCTATTCCCTTTGCAAACTAGTAACAGCCCACTTGTGCCTTGCTCCCTCACTCATAGGATTTGCAATACAGGAGGTGGCTTTCTCCTTCCAGCTTCATTCCTGGGGGGCTAGATTCATTGTACAGTGGGCCCCAAGAGCATAAAACCAGTCCCTAGACTTCAAGGGCATGGCCGCCTTGCTTCAAATCCCTAACAAGGGGAATTATATAAACACTTTAACAAGATTATTCATGTTTGTAAATGTGCACAAGGAAACTCACAGCTGTCTCAAGAGTACACTGATCAATATTTGTTAAGTTCCATTTTTTGAGGAGATCTGAAAAGACTATCAGGTACTATCCAGCTGCCTACATCTCACAGGTAATTCACTAGATATGCAAAATCTTCTGATTTCTCTCTCAGAGCTAAAATGTTTTATCATCAAGCTCTATCTAGTGGCCTAAGAGTATAGTGCAGGCTACCAGGATATGTTGCGATTTGTCAGGGTTCATTTTTTTCCTGTACCAACTGCTATCGGATTAATGCTATCTGCTCCCATATAGGTCAAGGTCCTTTGTCTTTAATCATTCTTTTAAAGTGTACACATGTTCTGTGTACACTTTGAACTCATATATGCTGAATCTTTTCTTGTTATCCTGAGCTGTTAACACCTCCTGTCAAAACAACTAGATTTATACATTAGAAACAAACTAAGCTAATCCAAGTTTTCAAAAGCAGCAAAAAATGTCGTTCAAAACCATAAGTTGAGCCCTTGTCAAAGTAAAAAAAAAAAGACTTTCTAATTTTGAAAAGGAATTTACAACTCATTTCTATGCCTATTTAGCAATTAAATGGGGTTTGCTTAGGTGTATACAGAACTACCGCCTTGTAGGTTATATCAGACCCTAACCCCAAAGAGAGTATAAAATTGAGTGTTTGCTGCTGTGTTCCTTCTAGCTGTTCCCAATTTATATCCACTCTCAAGACAAATTTATCACAAGAGTTTCTTGGTAAAATTTGTTTAGAGTTTGCCATTGCAATCAATGACACAGAACTGAAGTTTCATCCCATGCCAAGTTTTCAAACTTTATGGGGCTTTTTTGTTGGTTTTTTAAATACATTACAGCTGTACCCTTGGTTCTCTCCTGATATGGTAAATAAATAACATATCCTGTTCCTTAGCTACAGTTTGCACTATCCCATTCTCTTGTCTTGTTTACAGCTTGGCCATGTCAAGAATAAAGTTGTTGTTGTTGTTGCCTTCTTCTGGAGCTGAAAGAGTATGGTCTGTCCAAAGCCACCCAGTAGGTTTTCATGGCCAAGCAGGGTTTCGAATCCTCAAACAATACAACCATTACATCACACTGGGGCCCCATAAACTTAACAAGACAAAATGTCCAAAACAAGCCTTAAAGAAAGTTAATGTTGCTAGGTTTTTCTAAAGTCAGGAACAGGACACGGGCTTTATCAATCTGCATACTTCCACAGCTAGAAAGTGATGAGAGAGTCCCAGGGCTCTTCCAAACAGGCCCTATATCCCAGGATCTAATCCCAGGTTTTGTTTGTCCCATATCATCTGGCAGTGGGGACTCATATAATCCAGTTTAATGCAGAAAACCTGGGATCAGATTCTGTGATATAGGGCCTGTCTAGAAGGGCCCCTAGAGCAGAGGTCCTCAAACTAAGGCCCGGGGGCTGGATGCGGCCCTCCAAGGTCATTTATCCGGCCCTCACTCAGGGTCAGCCTAAGTCTGAAACGACTTGAAAGCACACAATAATTTATTTATTTCTCGCACTTCTACCCTGCCCTTCTCAACCCCCGAGGGGGGACTCTGGGCGGCTTACAAAAGGCACAATTTGATGCCAGCACAACAACAAGATAAAAATAAAACATACATAAACAGTAATTAAAACAGTTAAAACAATCCATTATACATCACAATCCCTAAAACCAATCTAATGCTCAACGTTTGCCAGCTCAGAGTCCGTAAATTCAATTTCACATTGTCAAATCCATCAATTCTAGTCGTCACTTGTCTTTTGTTTATCTGCCAGATTACCCGAAAGCCTGGTCCCAAATCCATGTTTTTAATTTCCTTCTAAAAGATAACAACAATCCTATTTCATCAGCCAAAAGTGGGCCCACTCTTCCCATTGAAATACTAATAAGTTTATATTTGTTAAAATTGTTCTTCATTTTAATTATTGTATTGTTTTTAAGTGTCTTTTGCACTACAAATAAGATATGTGCAATGTGCATAGGAATTTATTCATTTTTTTTTTCAAACTGCTGGCCCTCCAACAGTTTGAGGGACTGTGACCTGGCCCTCTGTTTAAAAAGCTTGAGGACCTCTGCCCTGGAGAGTCAATATCTGTTTGAATATCTTCAGGTTCAGAACCTGAACTCAAAGTTCATATCCCACACCCCCATTCAAACAAACACATTACCCCAATTGCCTCCTGTCTGTAAAAATAGCATACAAGTCCAAGTCTTGCTCCTGAAACAAAGGAGAATCTCAATATTTTTCCCCTAGTACTATATTACTAGATGGGGAAAAATCACTTGCCATACCTGTGTGAAATATTTGCCATCAGGTTTCAAGACTTTCATGGAAAGGTCCAGAATCATCCTTAGAAACTCCCATGTGGAATCTGAAGTAGGAAGAGTTTAATTAGAAAACTACTATTCTCAAAAATGTTGGTAGTAATGGGAACAGGCATCCCGTGGAATACTGCATCGATAAGTGGTAAATAAAACAGAACTGCACCATGCAAATACATGGCATGATCTATTCCTGCATGCTTACAACAAAAGGTCTGAAATTATTTTTCTCCCTACACCTACTACTCATGTACTACCCAAACCATTAATTAGTTTACACATCCCTCCTTATTTCCTTATCTCCCTTAGATGTAAGTAGCTCATTAAAAACAAGGCTTACACTTGAATTAATTTTGATTAGAACCATATCTGCATCAGACAGTTCATAGAGATGAAAAATATTAACCTTCTTCTGGAGATGTGGAGATTGGAACAGCTGTCAAGTCATTAATTACATAGTCAAACATCCTTTCCTCTTTGGCATACCTCTTCAGTACTGGAATGCAATCTTCTATTAGAACCTAGAAAAACAGACACAAACAGAAATAATTTAGATGTGCTTTCCCTGCAGAAACAACTTAATCTGTATATGTAAAATAGCCTGACAATTCCTAATGGTTGTTGCATTGTATTGAACAGCTGTATGGTTGCCTAGAAGCAAAAAAAGCTGATGCCCAATCTGCACACCACAATATTATTGATTCTAAAGATCAGCTTCATGCTCAGCGAGTTCTAGTGTGAGCTTCAATATTAACAAAGAAATGTCATCCCCAACCTCCCAACACAGAGTGGCTTTAATCCAACATTCCCTCAGCACAGCGTAAAGATCCCTATGCAGAAATATGCTGCACCAGCACTATGCAACCCCATGCTGAATAGTAACATTGTGAAACATGTGAGACCCCCAAGGGCCCCCAGTCCAGCCCCTTGCCATGCTGGAATGCAGAATCAAAGCACCCCAGACGGCCATCCAACCGCTGCTTTAAAACCTCCAGAAGGTGCTGTTGTGAAATATGTAATTGCAATACACAACTGCAAAAAGATAATGAACATCATTATGCAATTCCACGTGCATCATTGCCAGCAGATTGGGTCCATTATATTATGTAAAATAATTTGCCATTCATGTAGTGAGTCTCATGGACATGTGTATCACAAAAAAATGCTGATTGTACAGATTCATCCGCTGACATCTCCGCTGACATTTTAATTTAACAACCACTCTTTGGTGGAAATGCAGCAAGCTGTCTTATAAATGCCATGGATCCCTCTAGCTCAGTAATATCTAGAAGTTGCTCACAAGAGCTACAAGACTTTTAGCACTGACAATATTAAAGTCAAACAGACCATAGCACAAATAGAATGAATTCTTTTCAAAAACACATTGCCCAAATAATTTACACATCTTGCAAATAATAATATTCCCTGCTTTAAGGAAAACAAAATCAAATTACCTGATAGCATTCTCCTTTCAGATTGTCCAAGACATCTCCGCATGTTTTTCGCATGAATTTTCGACACCCGTCGATCACCATTTGGTCAATGTTTTTGATAATAGTTAAGAATCAAATAACTCCTTTTGTCATTGTTGTAATTTTTTTTTTTATTTCTGACGAAGTAAGGCTAGAATTTATAAAAATTGGGAGTGATTACAACTGTAAAGCTGTTCTAGTTTTTGTAGAATTTCCCCACAAGCACGGACATAATGATTTTTTTAATTCACTAAGCACAAACCAGAGTTTTTAAAGATTTTCATTTGATTATCAGCAACAGCTGTTGCTAAATTTTAAGATTCTTGCAGAACCCAATTACTAGTCACAATTTAAACAACTCACTGACTCAATAAATGGATTCACAGGTGGATTTAGGTCATAAACATAACAATACTTTACTGAAACTATTCTATTCAACAAGATTTAAGATGTACATAGCAAAATTTGAGTTAGTTCTAAGAGATGTCAGCACAAATCACTAAGAGTTATTTACCTATGGCAAGTTTTCAAAATATCAAGGACAGGATGAATTTTTTAATAGATCAGTCACTTATCAAAAGGATATCTCTACCATGGTGACCATCTTTGGTTTCAATTTGACTATTTCATACAAAATTCCCCCATCACCACCTCCAAGAATGAGGACTTCTTTGTCAGCATAGTCTTCCTTTCCACTGCCCATTATAGCTTGAGTATATGCCAGGTCACTCTCTGCCAGATCTTTAAAAAATACAGATATTAGATAGATAAGTACATTAAAAGAGGTGGATGCCAAAAAAATAATATAAATCCATAATGACTTTGAGCTATCCTGAAAATATTTACTTTTTAGGATGCGTGTGTGTGTTTGAAATGGAATCTACATTGATCAGAGCAGATATTCCGATTTGATTGAAACATCTCTTTGCGTCTCATACATCAGTTTCCAAAGGAAAAGAGAAGGAACAAGAGTAATCCCAAAGTTCTTTGGAAGTCCTCGATTAGAGATCCAAATATGCTCTCTCAATAAATATCCTGGTTTTGCCACCTACTCAAGACTCCCCAACCCATCAAAATATCGGGTGAGACATGTTTCAAAGATTTACCAAACTGTAATACTTGAAAATGGTTTAGAATATCACAACTTGTGTAGACTGCCCCTACAAAAACTGAAATTCTATGACATGAAGACTGCAGTACTCACTGACATCCCCACTGAGGATAAGAATATTTCCAAATTGTTTTGAGTGTAAAATTTTAATATTCTGATAAGGTGACTCTTCATCATAGACAACTTCATCGATATCGTATTCCACCAGTCGCCCATCCGCTGTGGGCCAGTATCTGTCAATGGTATCTCCTCTCACAATGGCTGGCAACCTGTGAACAAAAAGATAAGGTATACAAAACAAGAGCAACAGTCACAGATTTAAATTTGTGTGAATCGGCAAAAGGGGTATTCTTTCTTAAACTGGAGACTTTAAAGAACTTTACTTGCATAAGTTTACCTAATAACCAATCTGTATTTTAAGCAATGTATTGTCAAAGGCTTTAATGGCGGCAATCACTGGGTTGCTGTAAGTTTTTTGGGCTTTATGGCCAGGTTCCAGAAGCAAAATGTATTTTATGCATTTTCCTGTCTGATTACTGATTCACCAATATATTTGCAGCACAGTGAAATTTAGTGGATACCCAAAAAAGCTTTCAACACAGATAAGTAACATGTTAGGTGTTTTTGAAACTAACGTTATTAAAATGCAAACATCCAAGCAAACTTATGTTTTAATTTTAGGGACACATAAGTCTGATAGCTCTGCCCAAGTTGATTTTACAAATGTAATTTCCAGATTGCTATGTAAATATGGAAATTGCTACTTTTTTGGATATGAACTGTCAAATCATTTCTAAAGAAAGGTGGATATCTGTGCTTTTGCATTACAATGCCTTCTAAAAACAAGAATAATGATAAAATTAAAAATTCCCAGTTCCACCATCTCAGGCATTGCCATATAATCCAATTCAAAGCAGATAAGCTAGATTTTATATGGCAGTGTAGATGGGGTCTCAGCCTCATAAGAAAGCAATGGCAACCGGTCCTTTTGTGAGCCTTCATGTTGCCCGTCATCTTATGGCAACCACATGAATTCCAAGACAAGGAATATCTGAAATACCATTTTACCAATTTGCTTTAGGGTTTCCCTAAGTCAGAAATGACTTGAAAGCTCTCAGCAGCAATGATCCCACTTTTCTGATAGTTCAATAGTTCTTAAACATGATGCTTACGAGACACTAGAGGGCAGTACCTGACCATATCAAGTCCAAGGCTCAAATTATTTTACTATGAAAATTAATGTTTGGTTCTCAGCCTAATAATGATTATAATTTGGAGGCAGTAAGTACATTGTAACTGCCTCCCATTTTAGGTATTATTTATGGCTGTGCCTCAGCATCTGCTTATTGGGCAGAAAATTACAATTGCACTCATGCCCTGCTTGTGGATTTCCCATAAGTAACGGTTTGGTCACTGTCAGTAACAAATCAAGATGAGACTGACCTTCGTCTCATCTAGCATGACTTTTCTAATTTATCTAATTTCAGGGTTCCACCCAATATCCAGATTTTCATAATATTTCCAAAGTCAATTGGAAAGGAACAAACAGGAGAGTATACACTGCACAAGAGAACAAAATGTTAAGGACACCCACAGGAAATTTTGAACCACAAGCCAAAGCTACAAATCCCATTTATATCCTTGGATGGGATCACAATTAAAGTGGAATCACAGCCTTCCAACTGGGAAGTGAAAGAACCCAAAATAATAACAATGGAGAATACCCCTATCTCTTTTAAAAAAAAAAAAATCAGTATAACAATGGTAACAATGGGCTATTTTGCACATTCTTAGGCACAGTGCCAGCTGCACCTAACAATGTAAATACAATAAAACTGGTTTATATACCAAAATGAAGATCTTATTTACACAAGCATTTATCCCACTAGGTGTATATTATCACTGCTACATTTATAGGCCATCCAGATGTCGTAAAAATTTCCAGCATTGTTTGATCAGCAGCAGAAAACTGCATAGAACAGGAAACTGATCTGCTGTGTTATTTAAAGTGAATGTTTCCCTGTCCTATGGGATATACATAAATTATATTATGCAGGGATGGGAAATGTTTCTTGAAAATGTACATTGTATGAGACAGAAGTTGTGTCTCGTACAACTCCAACCTGTCCTGCTTCCCTCTCCAACCTCTAAAGTAGTGTGCATCAAGAATTAAAGCAGTTTGACACAAGTTTTAGTGCCACAGTTCAATGCAATGGAATCATGGAAATTGTAGTTTTTAGTCTTTAGCCTTCTCTACCAAAGAGAACGATGCTTGCCAGCATTCCATAGCTTTGAGACATGGCCAATAAAGTGGTGCACCCTTCATCAGCCTCTTCACCACAAGAAGACTGTAAATCTAGGATCCAGTTGCACCATTTTAAAAAGAATATGTATCCATACTTCCGGCCCTTTGATATACCATATGTTGTCTTCATTTATGTGGGGAGATATATGTTCAGCAACTCCACATGTAGGATTACAAGAGATTCATTTCAGCTGGTGAGCATCACTGATGCAAACTGCTGAGATGAATATGGAGGACATCCTGTCCTCTGACTCCCTGTACTTCTTCGTCTCCCAGAGGTGATGTAGTTCGATCTCAGCTGCAATGTATTATTAATGCAAAGTGTTGTCTTTTTAATCTTCTTTAAAAGAAGCAGTGATACGGTTGCTTCTTTATTATCTTCACCTGAACATCAATGGGTCAGTATGTTTCTGCGGACACTTTTGGTGTTTGATACCATTGCCCATGTAATCAATCTTGTGCTGGTCAGTGACCGTAATAAAGTTTTGTATTGTATTGTATGTAATTAATCTGGACTGCCTGAGGGGTTTGGGAATTGGGGACACTGTGCTTCAGTGGTTCTGGTTTCACCTCTCAGGTGGGCTTCAGATGGGGGGGTTCGAGTTCAGCTGCTCCTCAAGAAAGGAACCGTTATGTGGCATCCCACAAGGTGTCTTCTATCCCCAATGCTCTTTAACATCTACACAAAACTGCTAAGATGATCACCTGGAGGCATGGGGCATTTATCAGTATGTTGTTGACACCACAGGCCATTTCTAATTGGCACTTTATATTTTCTATTGCCGTATTTCAATCCTCCGCCTATAGAACGCCCTCCCTTGGGATATCAGATTGGTCACCTCCCTCTGGTCTTTTAGAAGGAAAATCAAGACCTGGTTATGGGACCAAGCATTTGATCAGTGAGCAGCAAGTAGAAGAAGATCACACAACTTATGGCAATGAATTGACCCAGACTGATTTTTGGATTTCGATTTTAATGGATGTGTCTTAATTAATTGTTTTAATTGTTGTTTTAATTTTTAATATTTTGATTGTACTTTGGTTGTTTTTATGATGCTAGCATCGTATGATGCTTTTGTTAGGCCGCCCTGAGTCCCCCTTTGGAGGGAGAAGGGCAGGGTATAAATATAGGAAATAAATAAATAAATATTTCAATGTTATTCCTGGCCTTGATCCATAGAAAGTGGAAGAGGCATCCACATATTTCCTCTGAGACTGAGAGCAGGAGATTTCCAAGACCACCCAGTGGGTTTCCATGGCTGAGCAGGGATTCAAATCCTAATCTCCCAGAGTTGTGGGCCAACAAACAAATTATTATACCATGCTGACTTTAACCAAATGTGTAAAATGTCTTACCTTTTTACCCGTTTAATGTTTCTGTGAAACAGTTCTTTCATTCTTTCTTCTACCTTATTTAGAAGCTACAGGAGAGAAGTGCATTCGGTAAAGGTGGCTGCCTGGGAGTAGTGAATCTAAAATTCAATACTGGATCTTAATTTTGAATTATTTTATTTATTCAACCAACTTGTCTCTCTTACTTACATGGCAAAAATGGCTAACAGCATTAAGCTGCCCAAGAAATTATTAAGTAAATGTAGACATCTATATATTGAAACAAGGTGTGATTGGTAATATTTTCTTCTCTTATATGTCCATCTGTTAAGGAAATGAACCACGTCTTCAACAAGCAATTGCTGCTGTTACAATACATAAATTTCACATGTTCTTAGTCTCCTTTCTTTTTTATTATCTCATTTGCTTGCTATTTAGATTAGGTTGAGGAAGAAAGGAGAACCAAAAACCCCCCACAAAAACAAACAGATTGTGTACCTTAAAGCTACACACATTTATTATGACTTAAAACTCCCATGATCTAGTAACTTCTTCAAGGGATACATGAAGTGTGACATTTCTTCTTTTTTCATTTAGAGCAAGTGGACTCTTAGGGATCTACAATCTATGTTTTGCTGAATGTGTGAGCAAATGCAGAGTGTTTGGCAATTCTGTCATAGCCCAGATAAAATTAGTCACGTATTAATAATATTTATAAGTTACCATGTAAACATGTTCTCAGGACAGCATAGAAGATTAGTACAGTTTATGTTCTGCTTCTATTGACAAACGTTATTTCCAATTCCACTCCCATTTGTTTCATTTCAGAGGCTAAATAACATGGGGGTTTTTCAAAAAATTAAAGCAAGCATCCAATTTGTTTCATTTCATTTCTGAAGTGAATATAGCAAGTAAGAAGTATGAGAACAAACAAGTTGATTCTAGAACATGAAAACTACAAACCTGGGGTTTGTGAGCATAGGGAGATGGCAAGCCTCCAATCCTAACTTGTATCTTGGTTACAAAACACGCCAAAATATGCAACCTTAGTTGATTTTGTTGGTTTCCTCCTTTTAACAAATCACAGCTGCATGACTTTGGGCATCCTAGCAAACTGTGACTAGAGTCAAACCTCCATATGTACAGATTTAATATCCATGGAGTCAACAATTCATGACTTAATTGTATTTAGTGGGTAAGATCCAAAAAACGAGCCCTGAAGTTGTCATTTTAAGTAAGGGACACCATTTATGATGTCACGGTATATACTGGAACATGAACATCCACAGATTTTGGTATCCAGGAGCCTGTCCCAGTGTCCTCCTCATGCAGCAGGAAACCATTATTAACCCTCTGTAGCGAAAGCAAGTCCAATGCATTATACTGTGGTAATTTAAATCTGATTTCCTCACACCCAAATCTAACATATTAATGCTACTCCACAGTAGAAAAAGGACAAAATGAACGCTACAGTTCAGTAAAATATATACATAAAAACAGAACCTAAGTTCTTTGCTTTTAGAAGTATTGCCCATATTTCTATAAAAATAATAGTATACCTACCTGACCTGCATCTTCTCCTCCATTCAAATCATTGTAGGTCTGTATATCCACCAACACCAAGCCATGAGGATAAATTCTCAGATTGGCAAAACTAGACAATTAGAATGAAAGAACATTCATTTGACCTTGATGACAAATATTGATCACAACACCTTTCACAAATCACGGATACAATTTCAGCTTACCTGCCATTTTTATTGACATATGTTGCTAGGTAACCATGATCTTCCCAGTTATGAATAGTCTCTGTCATTCCCTGTTTTTGGAAGATGGACTGCAGACCTTTAAAAATAGCATTACAATCAGCTAGACAATGAAAAAGAAGAAAAAAAAACACAACAGCAATTAATACACAGGCATCTGAATTGGCTCCCCCTAACTTTAGTACTTCCATCACTGTCATCATGAGTCTAACATGAGAGTACCAGCAATGTGACAATCTATGTTTTGAACACATTTGACTTTTCATTCATAATGTTTTCCTAGGGCTAGAACATCAAAAGAAATAAATTATTTTATGTTTAACATAAATTAGCACTGGAACTCCATGCTGGAAGAGGTAATCCTTCATGTGCATGTCATTCAGGCATCAGATAAAATATATCTGTCAGGGTTTAAGTGATTATATTTATGTGGGTTGTGGTTTAATTGTATTTTATAATTTATGGTTTGAAATGATTGTAATTTTCGACTTAAAACTGTGTTTTTATGTAGGCAGTTATATGTCCTGGATTCCTTTGAAAAAGGGATACAAATCAAATTGATGATGATAATTATAGCAGGCTAAAGCACAAACACAATTAAAATCTAACCCTTGCAAGTTTGCAGTATCCATTAAACACACAGTGCACACACCAAGGATTGTTCCAGTTTTCTGACATATGCACAAACAGTGGCAAATATCTGTCTAGATCAGCGTTTCTCAACCTGGGGATTGGGACCCTGGGGGGGGGGGGTCACCAGAGAACATAAGAAAACACAATATTTTCTGTTGGTGATGGGGGTTCTGTGTAGCAAAATTACAGTTATGAAGTATCAACGAAAATAATGTTATGGTTGGGGGTCACCACAACATGAGGAACTGTATTAACGGGTCATGGCATTAGGAAGGTTGAGAACCACTGGTCAAGATCATGTTGAGCACTTAGTATCACCCTAGATATTGGATTGCAACTTCCATTGGTCCTAGCCAGTACAGCCAACAGTGAGGCATAAGATATTCCATTCAACTGCTTTGGAGAGTCAGAAAGTGCTCAGAGCATCAAGCAAAAGCTGCCTCATACCAAATCAGATTGGTAAATCAAACTCAGCACTATCTATGGTGGCTCTGACTCTTTAGGGTTTTACACATGGGCCTTGCTCAGTTTGATCTTTGGGATTTCCTGGGGTTTCCAAAATCAATCAATGTGCTCTATCGCCGAGCTATCAATTCTACAAAGGCTAATAAACAAAATATCATTGGCTTTCCATATCCGGATTCCACCATGCACAGCTTGAAAATATTCCCTGTCCAAATAATTCCAAAAAGCAACCTTGATTTTGCCATTTTATGTAACTGACACTATTTCACTCTGCCATTGTATATAATTAGACTTGAGCATGAAGTACTTTGGCTACATAATAAGAAGACAGGGCAGCTTAGAGAAGACAATGATGCTGGGGAAAATAGATGGGAAAAGGATGAGGAGCCGACCAAGGGCAAGATGGACAGATGGTATCCTTGAAGTGACTGGCTTGACTTTGAAGGAGCTGGGGGTGGTGACGGCCAACAAGGAGCTCTGGTGTAGGTTGGTCCATGAGACCCCGATGAGTTGGAAGCGACTGAACAAATAAACAACAACATATTTAGATTTAGTATCTATGGGATTCAGTGGATACCAAAGACTCATTGTATCTGAAGCAGAGCATCATATCTTCTACTTTAAAAACTCTATGCTTCTATTTTAAAGAAACCAATTGCTAAAAAACTAACTCTTCTGCAGTCCTGCTTGCTTCAGACCATAGTTTATACAGAAAATGAGAATTATGTGGCCCCTGCCCCAGCACCCCAACCAATATTCCCCAGCATGCTTAAATGCATTTGAAATTCTGTTTTTGGAGCTCCATCATCCCCAAAACAACTCTCCGAAAAGCTGACCAGAATTAATGTGGTGTCAAAGTGGTAACTACACCTGCTTCTTGTGGCTAAAATGCAATGAGGCAGACCTCTTCATCTCTGGAGCATGCACAACTCTGGTTTATATGAAGGATGAAACATGTTTGGTCCCTCAGATCTATTGTACTCTGAATCCCTGAACTCCAACTGGTGATTGGGAGGGACTTCTGGGAAATGGAGGAAGAACTATTTGTTGGGCAAAGTTTTCTCACCACTAATTATGCACAAAAGATAAGCTAGTCCATTTGTAGCTAAGAGGCTGGTCACATCGAAGGGATGGCATTTACACAGCCCTCCAGATGATGGTAAACCGCAACCTCCAGCATTTCTCACTTCTGGAAATGCTGGCGAAGGCAGCACAGCTCAACATCTGCATGTCCACATTATTCCTGTCCCTTTTAAATGGCCTCATTTTCTGAAATTCTATTCAGTGACTAATTTGTGGTGGTGGTGATGATGATGATAATACAAAGTAGTCTCCCTCAATCCCTACAGCTGTTGTTGAATCATATCTCTCTGATGTAGCCTCCAACTGCTTCCTTAGATTATGGAAGGCTGATATAGAGAAATGTGGACAAAGTTCAATAATTACGTGGGAAGTAAAGCAGTACAACTGGGGGAAGAAAATATATTTTTATTACATATTACTTGTAACCTGGGGAGCCAATGAATACAAAGTACAAAATTATAGGTAAAAATTAACTCTTACTCAGATAGATATCAGACCATTATGTTTCTAAAGCCATATAATCTTTTACTTGGTCATTAAACATAATCATAAATTGAATCGCATGAAAGATTGGATTTTGTTTCACTATAGGCTGACTATATTGACATTCTAATTACATTTTGGTGTGTTATTAATAATAATAATAAAAAAACAAGCAGCTGAGAAATAGCTGCTTGTTCCACCACATTTCACGAATCTTGTTCAATGTCTTTTCAATAGAGGACAAACATTTATCCAAGGTGGATGTGCTTATCAACTAATTCTGAATAATGCCTATTGTGCATGCCTTCACATTATTTCAGACTTTTAGCAATCCTTAAAAAAACCTAACATGGGGTTTTCTTGGCAAAATCTATTCAGAGAAGGTTTTTCCTGTCTTCCTCTAAACCTGAAAATATGACTTTCCAAGGCCACTCAATGGATTTCAATGGCTGAGATTTGAATCCTGACCTCCAGTCACTGCCCAATGCTCAAACCATTACGCTATGCTGACTCTCCTTTCTGAATAACAACAATGTCATCACTAAGGTTGGTGTCCCCCAGTGTGGTAATTCATAGTGTCACCCCCCTGGATCTCATCCCATCCCAGACCACACCACAATGTGGTAGCCAAAATCCCAGCACCAGTTCACTTCCCCTGTTAGAAAACCCCACCTAGACCTCCACTTGCAGCACGCTTCTTCATGGAAAGTTCTTCCCAGTGTAGCATGGACAATCTCTGTCATCACAATGAATAGCAGGCTGAGAATGAAGACCCAGTTCATCCCACCTCCTCTGCCATTCGGGTGGAGCAATAAGAAACACCACCAGATAATCCATCCTCACTTCTAGTCCAAGACTATTCAAAGAGCAAACTCCCCACCAGCAGGCAACAAAAGGAAAGCAATGCGGCCAGGAATCAGCCCAGCAACTCTCATACCATATACATTTAGCTCACTTTGTACAAAGGTCTTTTGACTTTTCCTCAGCAGGTAGAAAAATGCCTCATTCACAGTATGCACAAACATACCCTCTGATGCTATCACCCAATGTCATTGATGCCCCATTAGTGACGCCACTGAATATTAATCCTTATTTATTGCTTATTAGCAGATTATTGCTTGTAGCTTATTGCCTAACAGAATGGTTAGAAACCTTGAAACAAGCTATACAGAATAAGTATTTTTAAAATTATATAGGCAAATGGTTGAAGACTGCTGTTTCCATCACATGACTAGGCCTGGAGACAATCCATTTGCAAGTTCAAGTCTCAATAGAGTTTCAATAACTATAAGCGATTTCTCTCTCTTCAACTTTTTCTGCAAATGCTCAGTGCAACAATTTTCTTTGCATTTATTCTGAAACAGAACAAATTGAAATGTTATTCTTAAAAATGTGAACAGTGGGCAATCCACATTCATGCATTCCAGATTAGTGATTTCAATCAACCACAGACTATTATGCTACATTTTATTAAATGGCACTGTCATGAATGGAAATATACTGAAGTGTCAGGATTCGGTTTCCTGGCCTTGGATGGTGGCGCAAAAAACAAGATTCCTGACATGGAGGACTGATAAGGGTTTGCAGCTGGTGGCCTTGGGAAGGGCAGTTGGTGGTTTGGCGGGGAATATTGAGCGGGATCTTTGGTCGGCGGGAAAAGGGGATTCGAATGTGAGGGAGGGTATATAAGGGTTGACTTGCGTCCGTATGCCAATCCTGGCTTTCATTGTGTATATGCGTCCAGTAGTAAAAGTTTCCTGATTGATTACGGATTGGCGTCCTGTGTCCTTTCTGGGAGCGGCTGCTGTGAGCTTACATTAAGCCAGGATTCATCGGTGCCATCCCACGGCCGTGGTGAGGTACCCCTATGCAACAGGAGGAAGATCCAACGGAGGGGGGAGAACCAGCCTCCCCTTTTGAGAATGCGGAAGAGGAGCTGGAGAGAGTGAATGCCTTGGTTTCATCGACTGCGTACGCCCAGCCCAACGGAGTCACACAGAGGCGAGTGAAGGGGGCAGAGGCAGCAACGAGAGAAAGCAGCGGGCTAGAATTTCTCTCCCCGCAGAGGTTGGATTTCCTGGAGGAAAAGGTGGCATCCATGGAGACCACCCTTGCGATGATGTCAAAGGTGATGGAGCGGCTGGCCCCCGTTAGAGGAACCACCACCCCGAGGGGAATCGATGTGGAGAGCGGAGGAGAGCCCCCCTTCTAGGGCCCCAGTGGGAGATCTGGTGAGTCACAGCCCAGGAATGCTAGTGTTCCCGATCAGGCTAGAAGGGGAGGGGAAGTGGGCCAGCTGCAAGGCCCTTGTGGATTGTAGCTGCTCCAGGAACATTATAGCCCCAGAATTGGCAAACGAACTGAAATGTGAGAAAACCCCCTTGCAGAGCCCCATAGCATTCTCGCAGCTGGATGGTTCAGTGGCGGCTGGAGCCCCGGCGCGATTTGAAGTAGGAGAAGTGAGATGTAAAGTGGGGAGCTGGGAAGGCGGCATAACCTTCGTAGTATCCCCTATGGCTACTTACAATGTAATACTAGGGACGCCATGGTTAAAAGAAGCCAACCCACAGATCAATTGGAGGGAGGGCAGCATAGCCTTCCAGAGCGAGGAAGGGGGGAAGTGTTGCAGGGGGGAAGAAGGCACGGCAGGCGGTGTGCAGGAGATTCCCCCTGAGTACAGAGACTTCGAGGATGTATTTGACGAAAAGGAAGCAGATCAGCTTCCCCCTCCTAGAAGGGTCGAAGTGAAGATTGAACTCAATGAGGACGCTAAATTGCCCAGGAGTAGATTATACCCCATGTCGGTCAAGGAGATGGAGGAACTGAGGAAATATATTGATAAAAACTTGGCCCGAGGGTTTATAAGGCCCTCCGAATCACCCTTGGGGGCCCCAGTGCTGTTTAGGCACAAAAAGGATGGCTCATTGAGACTGTGCGTGGACTATAGGGGGCTGAACGCAGTGAGCACCACCAACAACTACCCCATGCCGCTGACTAAGGACTTGCTATCGAGACTGTCAGAAGCAAGGGTGTTCACGAAAATTGACTTGATCGAAGCTTATCATAAGCTGCGCATAAGGCCCGAGGACAGGTGGAAAACGGCGTTCACCTGTACACTCGGCCATTTTGAATTCTCCGTCTGTCCCTTCGGGTTAAAAGGCTCTGGATCAGCATTTATGCAAATGATTAATGAGGTGTTACACCCATTATTGTATCGCGGGGTGTTTTGCTTTGTGGACGATGTAATTGTATTTACCCGGGATAGGCAATCTCATGTCAAATTGGTGAGAGAGGTGCTCCAGAAATTAAGGGAGGCAAAATTGTTTGCAAAGCTGCCAAAATGTGAGTTCAATAGGGAGCAGATAGATTTCCTGGGATACCGAATCTCCAAGGGAGGGATAGCAATGGATCCGGCAAAGGTGGAGGATGTCAGGGGGTGGAGCCCTCCCCAAACGCGCAAACAGTTGCAATCATTCCTCGGGTTTGCAAATTTCTACCGGGGTTTCATAGAGGAATTTGCTCAGGTAACGTTGCCCTTAACTGAACTGCTAAAGACGAAGGGAAAGGGGGAAACGGTAAAGGTACGATCCCCGGGAGCAAAGTTAAATTGGTCAACAGAGTGCCAAAGGGCTTTTGAAGAACTGAAACGCAGATTCACTGAGGAACCAGTCTTAATCCACCCCGATTTGACCAAACCGTTCGTGATCCATTGTGACGCATCAGATTGGGCTTACGGGGCGGCCCTGATGCAAAGGGACCCAGAAGGGAGGTTGAAACCCTGCGGGTTCATCTCAAAAAAGTTCAGCGAAACTGAACGGAACTGGCCGGTGTGGGAAAAGGAGGCTCTGTCAGTAGTGAGGGCCCTAGAGACATGGAGGCACTTATTAGAAGGAAGCGGCATCCCCTTTGAAGTGTGGACCGACCATAAAAACTTACAATACCTCACTTCACCCAGGCAATTGTCAGCAAAGCAAATAAGGTGGGGGCAGTACTTCAGCAGATTTGATTTTAAGCTGCGTTTCCAAAAGGGAAAACAAAATGTGGTCGCAGGCACGTTGTCGAGAATGCCGGAGGATGGAGGGAGGGGGCGAGGCCCAAAGGGGAGCATATTCTCAGAACAGCAGTGGGGCATGGCAGTACAAACCCGAGCGCAAACGGAGCGCAGTCAAAGGCTGGTGGGGGTTGAGAGCAAGGACGGGGGATGGGAGGAGGAGATACGACAAGCATGCAGGGAGGATGAGTGGCTGCAAAGAAATAAAGAAAAGGTGGAATGGAAGGATGGATTGGGATTTGTGCACAGGAAATTATACATCCCAGGCAACCTAAGGGAAAAAATGATGGTTAGATGCCATGGCAACAAAGGAGCAGGACACTGGGGAGTGACGAAAACCCTGAAAATGTTGGCACGTCAGTGTTGGTGGCCCGGGATGAGGGGTGACACCAAAATGTATGTATCCAAATGTAATGCGTGTGCACAAAGTAAGGCAACCACACAAAAGCCAACGGGGTTATTGCAAAAGGTGGCAGAGCCATCAAAACCTTGGAGGGTGATTGCTATGGACTTTGTGGGCGAACTCCCAGTCAGCCGAGGTCAGCGCTACATATGGACAGTGATGGATTTATTCTCAAAACAAGCACATTTCATAGCGCTGCCTAAATTGCCATCTGCAGAAAAATTGGCTGAATTGTTTATCAAACATATCTACCGGTTGCATGGTTGCCCGGACCAGGTGATTAGTGATCGAGGGGTACAGTTTACAGCCCGATTCTGGGAAGAATTCCTGCAGTTGATGGGGGTGGAAAGGACCCTGAATTCAGCGTTCCATCCTATGACAAATGGGGGGGTCGAGCGCACACAACAGACTTTAGGACTGTTCCTAAGGACATACACAAACCAATGCCAGACCGATTGGGCCGATCTGCTCCCTTTTGCAGAGATTGCATACAATGGAGCTTGTCACGCATCCACAGGGAAATCCCCCTTTGAGGTAGTGTACGGCATGGAAGTAGCCCCTTTACCCAAGCTGCCGAGTTGGGGGGAAGAACTGGGGGGAAAGGAAGGGTGGCCAGACAAGGTGAAAGCGAATTGGGAGGAAGTGTCAAGATCACTTCGAGAAGCCCAACGAAAATACAAATTGTTTGCAGACCGGAAAAGGAGGGAAGGAGATAAATTGGAAGAAGGGGAATTAGTGTGGCTGAGCACCAAAAACCTCAAGCTAAATACCCCCTCTCGGAAATTGTCTCCCAAATACATTGGTCCTTTCAGGATTTCTGGCAAAATAAATGAGGTAACATATACTTTGAAACTGCCAAAGGTTTTGGGGAAGGTACACCCAACGTTCCATTGTAGTCTGTTGAAGAGATACCAGGGCCCGCTAGACAAAGAAGGGACATGATGGTGATATGTGTTTCCCTTCCAGGAAGAAGAGAAGGAGGAGGGGGACGTTATGTCAGGATTCGGTTTCCTGGCCTTGGATGGTGGCGCAAAAAACCAGATTCCTGACATGGAGGACTGATAAGGGTTTGCAGCTGGTGGCCTTGGGAAGGGCAGTTGGTGGTTTGGCGGGGAATATTGAGCGGGATCTTTGGTCGGCGGGAAGAGGGGATTCGAATGTGAGGGAGGGTATATAAGGGTTGACTTGCGTCCGTATGCCAATCCTGGCTTTCATTGTGTATATGCGTCCAGTAGTAAAAGTTTCCTGATTGATTACGGATTGGCGTCCTGTGTCCTTTCTGGGAGCGGCTGCTGTGAGCTTACACTGAAGTGTGCATGTTTATACTGCCACTTAATAATACGGGGTATGATGTTCTGCATTTTTTCATATCCACAGAGTTCCAGAAACAGCTTCCAGGGAAATGGTGGATCCATATATACATATTTGTGGAGCCCCCAGTGCTGCAATAGGTTAAACCCTTGTGCCAGTGGGACTGCTGACCGAAAGGCCGGCGGTTCAAATCCGGGGAGCAGGGTGAGTTCCAGCTTCCCATGTGGGGACATGAGGAAACTCCCGCAGGATGGTAAAACATCTGGGCATCCCATGGGCAACGTCCTTGAAGACAGCCAATTCTCCCACACATCAGAAGCATCTTGCAGTTTCTCAAGTTGCTCCTGACACCAAGAAAAATCATATTTGTAAGACTCACATTCAGTTAACTTTCAGATAGATTAATAATGGTCCCTTGGCTTACTTTCAACTATCTCTTTCAGGGGGGAAATATGTCTGTATCAGGCGTAATAATAAAAAGCTGGTATAGTAGTACAACTGTAGGACTAGAATTCCAGGAAACCAGTGTTGGAATACTTGTTTATCCATAAGAACTCACTGGGCGATCTTGAGCCAGTTACACACTCTCAGTCTCACAGAAAGAAACACATCTTTGCCCAGAAAACCTTGTAATAGGGACTATCAACTAGTATTTCGATATTGAAAAAAAGGAAAGTATACTTTTGTTTTAAATAAATCAGTTTTGCTGATGCTCTTGATTTCTGGAGCACAAAATAACTATGAGCTTATAGAGGAAGCCCTCTGTTGCAAGATATAAGACCTGGTGATGAACTATGTTGAGAGAGATCAGAGCTGAATTCCATAAAAACTCATTAAATGCAGTTAAAGCTTTGAGTCTCCATCAAACTTCCATTGAAGTGGGGCAGAGCATGAAGAAGTATGCATGCTTCCCCAAATGTTTTAGAGGAAGGGCAGTTAAAAACATAGCAAATAACCTTCCTGTTTACAGTTGCAACAACTTTTTGTTCTGAGAAAAGAGTATCTATCAGTTTGCACGCTGTCAGTTTCTGAGCCCTTCCCTGTTTCAGTTTCTTTAACAATTCAGAACTAAGTAGACAAGAAGGTAAAAGTTCCTCCTATTTTCTCAAAAGTGTAACTACAAAAAAAAAAGAACTCATGAGGTAAGGGCTCAGTGGAGTAAATAGTAAAATAATCAGAACTGCAAAATACAGAGCCTTGATGCAATATTCAATTCAATTCTGACTACTCCAACATTTGTTGAGTTATAATCTGTAACTGAAATTATTTTAATTGGTAGTGTAACATTTGACACACACATGAGATTCAACACTGTCTCTATTTTTATTGTGCTACAAAATTAGCAGTAAATAAACAAAAATAATTTGATGGAATACTTTTGCATGGTCAATAGGACAGGTGAATAAGAAATTAAAGTTATTATTTTATGTGGCATCTCTCTCACCTTGGGGCTTTGATATAAAAGTACACTAATTCCCTTAAGTATATCCCTTGCCACAAACACAACCCAAGAAGGTGCTCTGAACATTTATAATTTATCTTCCGGTAGAAAAGGAAAACATGCAAATTCCCTAGATATTTAATTATGAAGAGAGCAATTATATCTTTAATTGCACATATTTTTTTCGTGTAAAGAGCAACTTGAGAAACTGCAAGTTGTTTCTGGTGTGAGAGAATTGGCCATCTGCAAGGACTTTGCCCAGGGGACACCCGGATGATTTACCATCCTGTGGGAGGCTTCTCTCATGTCCCCGCATGAGAAGCTGGAGCTGACAGACGGGAGCTCTCCCCGCTCCACGGATTCAACTCGCTGACTTTCTGGTCAGCAGTCTTGCCAGCACAAGGCTTTAACCCCTTGCACCACCGACATGATAGGTCACTATTTCCCTAATAGGCTTTGAACAAACTTCATGGGATGTGTGGACAAGAGGGGGTTGGAGTAAATCTCAAAGGAGTTTATTTTTAAGTTTATGGGAAAGAAAGGTCAAACTAACAAAGCTTTTTTTGTTCAACACTCTACCGGCTGACCTGCTGAGCCTAACTGAATATGAACCTATACATCAAAGCTACTGAATTTGGCCTTGTAGACCATAAGAAAGACAACTAGAAACACCCTAACAACTTTACCTAAAAATATACTTAATAGGTCCTTTGTGACCTTTGGAAGAAAATTTCACTATGGTTGTTGTCTCCAACCAACAAGGAATGCTTTTTACAAAACTGGAAGTGATATCTGGACATCTTTGGTTTTCAACAAAGGCCCTTCTGATGCCTGCAACATGCAGAGAAAGGGCAGAAACAGCAAAATTGTACCCCATGCTTTCTAGAGGACCTTAGGTATAAAGTGTGAGTGAAGGAATCTGCAAAGTTGTCTGTGGACCTCTAGAAGTTATTTACCCTCATTGTGTACAGTGAAGCCATATCCTCCAAACTCTGCACACGACACAGAAAGAGCTATCTAAACAGGTGTACATATTGCTGAGATAACCTCCACGGTAAATATTCCTATCTCGCATGTAATCATGGACCTTTTGTTATGTAAACAGAACCCAAGAACACCAGCACCTCCTTTCTATGAGGTTTGGCAGTGAATGCCTGGATAGACCATGTTTGTGTCACAGGCCAAATAACTAGGCTGAAGTAATACATGTTTGTTACGCCCCAGAATCTCTGAACATTAGACTTGTTAGCTGGAGCTTCTGGGAGCTGAAGTCCAACAACTTTGTGCAATCCAAGCTTGGGTATTAATCATGGTCACATGATTTCTGTAGAAATACAATTCCAAAGGTTTCCAATAACAGTTCTTGAAAGGAAGATCAGGATCCTGTTTGCAACTAAGCTTACATGAACTTGGCTGCACCTGGAAAGTTTTCCTCTTTAATTTCTTGAATCCTGAAATATGCTACAGAAGAAGATTCTATAAGAGACCTCTGGAGCCTTTAGCCTACTAGGTATTTTGGCTCAGTCATATCACATCCAATGCTATGGGGTTATGAAACTCATACGACCTCATAAGATGGGGGTAAATTCAGTGGCATGCTCCACTTTGCCTTCCCTTCAAGCATGGAGCCTGCCAGCTCCCATTACACAATACACAACTACTTCCATGCTTAAAGGGACAGCAAAGTGGACCATGCCACCACAGCGCCAGGAACAATGGGGGAAGCCAGGTCAACACTTCCTCCGTGGGGTGATGAATTAGGTGAGTCGGGCGATGTGGGGTAACAGGTTCCCCACGCCCCCCCCCCCAAGGTGCACCGCCACAATGCAAGGCGATTCTAGTGGCCTTTGTGATGGAAGACCAAATGTACTTATGGTCCTTTCTGAGATGTTTTACTGGCTGCCACTACAATTCCTTTAGCCTAGTGCAGTTGTGGCAAATCTATGGCATGAGTGTCAGAAGGGGCATGCAGCTCCCTCTGTTCTGGCATGCACATCTTCATTCATACACACACCCGCTCACCCCAAGTGCCCAACCACCCCCCTCCTCCACCTCCTATTTGGGCATTCGGTCTCTACAAGGTTTTCCATCACTGCCCTAGAGCTACAGTTTTTTTGGACTACAATTCCCAGAAGAATCAGCTTCTTTTGCCAATGATCAGGAATTCTGGGAGTTAAAAACCCAAATGCCTGGCTTTTACACAGTTCCACCACATATGTAGAAAGGACCCTGCGTGTGTTTTACATTTTCAACACCTACTGTTGCTGTTTTTTGAAATTTGGACAATATTTGTGGAGTGAGATACCACTGATAAAACATTTTTATCCAGTTTTCTTTTAAATCCATTGAATAAGTATATTTCAATTTTTTGTTCCAAATTTCTTCCCACTTGTCTAATTGTATGGTATGACCTATATCTGCTGCCCATTTCACCATGCAAGCTTTGATGCTTTCCTCTTTAGTTTCCCATTCTAATATTTTTGGTACAAAATTTTAATAATTTGCTTGTCTTTTTTCATTAATTTGTCCCAAATTGTTTCTTTGGTTTTAAAGCCACGTATTTTATCTTCTTTATAACTTTCCTTTACTTGACAAAATTGGAACCAATTGATATTATTTCCCGATTTATTTATTTCCTCATGTTTTTTGAGTGTGGTCCCTTCTCCTTTGTTTATGGTTAATAAATCTTTATATGTCAGCCACTGTTCAGATGGCAATTCTCTTTTGTGTCTTGGATTGGAGAAATCCATAGCAGTGTGTTTGAGTATAATCTGTTCTTATATTTATTCCAAATTTTAATTAGGGCAGATGTAACGAAATGATTCCCTTTTTTTTTTTTTTAGTTTTAAGCTTGTTTAACCATAAATATGAGTGCCAACCCCCTTCGGAGATTAAACTCCTCTAGTGCTAGAAGTCTTGTTTTCTTTACTGTTGACCAATCTTTTACCCATTGTAATGCTGCCGCTTCAAAATAAAGGTTGGATAAGCGAGACTCTACTGTAGCTTTTAATTAGCATCTGCCTTAAAGTGGTAAAATACTTTCATGAATTCAGCTCAATTCTGTTTAGATAATTAGAAATCTCTAGATGAATGGCAACCCACTATTATCAGATAAGCTGCTAACCGTAGATGGGTACTACAAGCTCATAATATCTGTCAACCTGCTGATAAAACCAAGCTAGTTAACCTCCTTTTAAAAAAAGAAAAGAAAAGAGGAAAGCAGTAAATGCATTGAAAAATGGCCTTGATTCTGAGCAGATCTTTGCTTATCAGAATAGAAATAAACATGTAAGGCATTTAGACTTGAATCATCCCCCTCCCCCACCCATAGAGCATGACAATTTCTTTTCAAATTGTAACAACTACTTCCTTTACAACATCAGTCCCAGATCACTGTTAATTTGATGAGACAAGCTGTAATTTTACAATTAGGAAAGTGGGTTTATTCTTCCTAAAACTCTAAAATATATAATTAGAAATGGGCACAAGACTAATTATACAATTTTATAAAGACAGCCTTTGGCTTAACAAAAATAAAACAAGCCTATTCAGAAGACAGATCTGTGCTTATTCAGGGTAGTACTGCTATACTTTGACATGGAATTACTTGGCTATCACTTGGCACTGTTTGTTCTGCAAAACCAATATCCAGGCTGAGAGTCCAGTTTGACTTGCTTGTTATCTTTCCGCTTTAGCTCACAACACCTTTGGGTATGCGATTACGTAGGTTTATCCAAGAAGAATAACTTGGCAGACTAACACATGCCACATGAGAATGAGGAACAAGAGATATGATAAGTCTCAAGAGTTCAGACAAAACAAACACAGACACTGGGTTGTTGTAGGTTTTTCAGGCTACATGCCTATGTTCTAGAAGCATTCTCTCCTGACGTTTCACCTGCATCTATGGCAAGCATCCTCAGAGGTAGTGAGGTCTGTTGGAACTAGGAAAAAGGGTTTATATATCTGTGAAATGACCAGGGTGAGACAAAGGACTCTTGTCTGCTGGAGCTAGGTGTAAATGTTTCAACTGACCACCTTGATTAGCATACAAGGACATTTTTGGAAGTAAGAGTATACTGAATATGGGACGTTCTGCTATAATGTTGCTGCAGATTAAGTTGCCAATCTTTTTCTCTGTCCCAGGGCCCTTCCATGCAGCCATATAACCCAGAAGGCAGAACTCAAGGTGGAAAATCCCACAATATTTGCTTTGAATTGGGTTATCTGAGTCCACACTGCCATATACCCCAGTTCAAAGAAGATGATGTGGGATTTTATTCTAGCATTATATTCCAGATCCCATAACAACTAATGTGGGAATCTGATACTTTAGTCACTCCACTTTCTGGCAGTGAGCTGGCAGATTCAAATGAACACATAAGTTGCTCAAAGCTTCTTGCATGGCAGAACCCAAAATCACTCTGAACAAAGTTGCCAGTTATTTATCTATCCTCCTTTGTTCAAAGCAAATATTTCATGTGTACATATCAACAGAAAGATGCTGCATTAGCCAGGGTACAAGTTTAATGGGGCCAGGGAAGAAGGAAGCAAATTATCAGGCAAGCCGGTTTGGAGTAGCTGCTAGACTGCCAGACAAGGTTTGGAGGGACTGAGGCCCTTTCACACAACTCTATATCCCAGAATATCAAGACAGAAAATTCCACATTATCTGGGTGTGGACTCAAGGTCCTTCCACACAGCCATATAACCCAGAATATCAAGGCAGAAAATCCCAAAATATCTGCTTTGAACTGGATTATCTGAATCTACATTGCCATATATTCCAGTTCAAAGCAGATATTGCGGGTCATTCTGCCTTAATATTCTGGGTTATATAGCTGTGTGGAAGCGCCCTGCGGCTCACATTTCCATTCAACATGAAACTGAGTGTGTGTCTTAGGGACATCCTTTTTCAGCTTTGTTTATCTCTCAGGGGTGTTGTGAGGATAATGGGAGAGGAAGAACCATTTAGTTTAAGTTGATGTCTGTAGAGGAAGTTGATGTATGAATGAATTAAACAGAACCATAGCATTCCCTATACCGGTGTCAAGCTTTTCTCTAGTTCAGAAGCCTTGCTCTTAAATTACAACAGCAGTGCACATAACTTTCACACAGTGAAACAAATAAATAACAGTGATAACAAATAAATAACAACAAATAATGACAAAGTTGTGAAAACCAGGCAACTCACAAGCACTTACAGTTTCCAATCATCAACAAACTATAAACGCGATGAACTTTAAACTTGTGCTATAAACTCTGTGAACCACATACAGCTGACTTCATCAAACACGTGTAGGCTAGATCTACCATTGCCATATAATGCAGTATGAATCATCATCATTTATTTTTATGGTGCTATCACTGTAAATGATACTTTCCAAGTACAACAAATTCATTGATTTCACATTAAAGTCTTAAAGACTGTCCAGATTAAGATTTAGTCACAATGTCAAGGGAGGTTGAAAGGTTCATCCACTGGCTTCTGAATATGCAGGTCAGTGAGCACCTGCTATTAGGGATGACATTATCGGGTTAATGTAAGTGCAACTAATGAGCATATCTAGGCCATGACAGAAAACGGCTTTTTAAGCTCTTGTGGTTTTTTTCAAAAAGGTTTGCTGTGAAGCTTATGACATATGGGATTGAACTGCAGTTCAAATAACATGGAGAAAGCATTTAAAGTTTCCTTGGCCTGATGCATAATTGTGTGTATCCCAGCTTAAGCACATCACAGCTCTGTGCAGATTTGGGTTTTTAAAAATCTGCCCCAAATCAAGATTGCAAAGCTATTTAAATAAGAATATGTGTTGCCAAAGGCTTTCATTGCCAGAATCACTGGGTTGCTGTGAATTTTCCAGGCTGTGTGGTCATGTTCCAGAAGCATTCTCTCCTGACATTTCATCCACATCTATGACAGGCATCCTCAGAGGTTGGGCAGTCTGTTGAAAACTAGGCAAATGCGGTTTATATATCTGTGGAATGTCTAGGGTGGGAGAAAAAAAACTCTTGTCTGCCTGAGGCAAGTGTGAATGTTGCAATTAGCCAACTTGATTAGCATTAAATGGCCTTGCAGCTTCAAAGCACGGCTGATTGCTGCCTGGGGCAATCCTTTGCTGGGAGGTGGCCCTGATTGTCTGCATCAAGCAAACAAGAGTTCTTTCCCCCACCCTAGACATTCCACAGATATATAACCTCACTTGCCTAGTTTCCAAGACCCCTCAACCTCTGAGAATGCCTGCCACAGATGTGGTCAAAACGTGAGGAGAGAATGCTTCTGGAATATGGCCATGCAGTCTGGAAAACCCACAGCAACCCAAATAAGAATAGTTTTGCCAGTCACACCACCAACAACTGATACCTACAGCTCTGCCAAGAGAAGGCATATTGCAAATCCAGACACTCCAAACTAGCCAGTCTCACTGTCACAGAGCTGCTACAGTAGAGTCTTGCTTATCCAACCTTCACTCATCCAACGTTCTGTATTATCCAATGCAGTCTGCCTCCCGCCCAGATCCACAGCTGTATGAATACATTGTGATGTTTTGGTGCTAAATTCATAAATACACAAATTACTACATAACATTACTGTGTATTGAACTGCCTTTTCTGTCCATTTGTTGTAAAACATGATGTTTTGGTTTTTAATTTGTAAAATCCTAATGTAATTTGATAGGCTTTTCCTTAATCCTTCCTTATTATCCGACATTTTTGCTTATCCAACGTTCTACTGGCCCATTTATGTTGAATAACCGAGACTCTACTGTATTCTTTCCATGCCCCCCCCCCCTTGTCTTCAAATAGAGGGTGCATCTACACAGTAGAAATAATGCAGTTTAACCCCACTGTAACAGCCATGACTCAATGCTATGGAATCCTGGGGATTGGAGTTTAATGAGGCACTAGCATTCCTTGGCAAAAAAAGGCAAAGCCTTATAAAACTACACTTTACCATTGCTAAAGTGGTATTAGGGGTGCATCTCTGACTGAACGCAGCAAGAGCTGGTCTTTGATTCCCAATGAAGCTAGGCCCCTTCCACACAGCTGAATAAAATCCCACATTACCTGCTCTGAACTGGAATATATGGCAGTGTGGACTCAAATAACCCATCTCAAAGCAGATATTACGGGATTTTCTGCCTTGATATTCTGGGTTATATGTCTGTGTGGAAGGGCCCCCAGATGCAATGCTTAATACGACTGAAGGGCCTTTAAATAAGTGAACGGCTGCCCTTTCGCTCACATGGGTAAAAATAAACTTGCTGCTCTTGAGGAAACGCTGATGCCATAAAGGTCATTGGTTCAGCTTCTATCTATTTGAAGAGGCCTAGTGTAGGGGCTATTCTCTGCCTTATAGACGTACTTATGTCTTATAGACCATACTTCTCAAAGCCACTGAAGTTGCACTATACTCTGAAAGGCTGAATATTTCAGCTCTTTGGAGCAAGTGGAATTGTTGATAAAGGTCAACCACTGAAGCTCTGAAGTATATAGATTAGGCATGGGCGATGTCTGATTTGGCCAGGATGGTCCATGCCTGGAATACTGCAATGCGCTCTACTTGGGGCTGCTCTTGAAGACAGCCTGGAAGTTTCAATTGGTACAACAGGCAGCAGCCAGGCTCCTTACTGGAGCAAACTATAGGGAACATACAATGCCCCTATTAAAATAGCTTCATTGGCTGCCGATAAATTGCCGAGCCAAATTCGAGGTGCAGGTTATGACCTATAAAGACCTGAACAGTTCAGGCCCCGCCTATCTCCGTGATCCCATTTCCTTCTATGAACCGGCGCGAACTCTAAGATCTTCGGGGAGGCCCTCCTTTCACTCCCGCCACCGTCACAAGTACAGTTTGTTTATTTATTTACTACATTTAAATACCGCCTCTCTTAGCCCAGAGGCGACTCAGAGCGGTTCACAAATTGGCAACAATTCAATGCCTCAATTATAACAAATAAAAACAATCAAGAAATTCTATTAAAAACAATAGCATATGATATAAAAAATATAAAAACCCTACAAAGCCTTAAAACATTATCGTGAGCATCTCCATGTCAAATAGTTATTCCATTGCATTATCAAGTAGTCCCATAATTCTGTTTTGCTATGCGGTATTTGGGAAGGCCTCCTCAAAAAGCCAGGTTTTCACCTTTTTTTAGAAAAGTCGGGAGGGAGGGAGCCTATCTTATATCTCTAGGCAAGGCGTTCCACAGTCGAGGGGCCACCGCTGAGAAGGCCCTGTCTCTCGTTCTCGCAAGACACATCTGCGAAGAAGACAGGAGCAAGAACAGGGCCTCCCCAGAAGATCTTAACATCCTAGATGGTGGGGATGAGAGGGAGGGCCTTCTCGGTGGTGGCCCTCCACCTCTGGAACGCCCTTCCAAGGGAAATGACAGGCCCCATCCCTCCCCTCCTTTCGTAAGAGCTTGAAGACCTGGTGGTTTCAACAAGCCTTTGAGAATGACCAGTTCTAGCCCAGCCCCAAACATTGCTAAATATGCCCTTATAATTCCTACCTATTACCCCAGCCACTTCCTCCAACAGGCCCCGGAAACGATAAGCCACGGAGCCGTATTTGCTATTGCCTGTTATAGCACTGCACTCAATTCCCCTCATTTTCTGAGTTTACACTAGCCTCAGCCCGGCCCTTTTTTAAATGGCTTTGAACAGGCAGGATGACTTTTAATATATGTGTGTTATTGTGATAATTTTATGCTTATGTTGTTTTGTTTGTTTTATTGTATGCTGTTTTACTCTGTATGTTTTGGTGATGCTACTTGGAAACTGCTCTGCATATATAAATAAAGTTTTATTATTTATTAATTAAATTAGGGGCCCCTCCAGGTGTTTTGGACTTCAACTCCCACAATTCCTGGCTTCAGGCCCCTTCCTTTCCCCCCTCAGCCGCTTAAGCGGCTGAGGGGGAAAAGGAAGGGGCCTGAAGCCAGGAATTGTGGGAGTTGAAGTCCAAAACACCTGGAGGGGCCCCTAGTTTACCCATACCTGAAATAGTAAACTATGTGACTACATGTCCTCTTAATGTTAATCTGGCCATTACAGCTGGGAGAATCATGCTTCCTGGGGTGGCAACCACTTCTTTCTCATGCAAGTGCTGCCTTAAAAGGGGGAAACAGCCAAAGGAGGCATTCCTTTTGTCTTTCCTTTGCAACTGTAGTAGAGAAGAATGACAAGGCACATTTCCAATCCAATTCAGCTAAAACAAGGGGGAACTTCCTGGTCTTTCACTTCCTGCTGAGTTTCTCTCCCCCCTCCCCCCATTTTTATAATTAACCCCTTCAACAGATGCATCTTATCCCTGCAATAATAACCTAATTCACACCAGTTTCCTCCTTTTGGCCCAGATTTTCCCTTATAAGCAAGGACGGGGGATTAATTGGGAGGGGGAGGAATAGACTGTGAACAACCTTGCAGGGAAAAGGAGGAAGGGACAGATTGAGGTCAGGCATGTGGCTGTAAGGACAGTATGAATAGCTAACTCTTGCTCCCAAGATGCATTTTTTAAAAGCTGTGGTTGGAATGCCCAGCGGCTGAGACACAAGGAAGTGTTGCTATTATTATCTCATCTCAAGGGATACACGTTTTATGAAAATGCACACCTAACAAAAAGCATGCCCTCCCTTGCAAGGAAGGAAGAATGGAGGGGAAGGGAAGGAAGGAGGGAAAGGAAGGAGGGAGGAAAGAGGGGAAGGGGAAGAAAAGAAGGAATGAGGGAAGGGAAGGAAGGGGGATGGATGGATGGAAGGAAGGAAGGTGGGAAAGGAACGGGAAGAAAGGAAGAATGAAGGGGAAGGATGGGGAATGGAAGGGAGGGAGGGAGGGAGGAAAGAAAGGGGGAGGAAGGGGAAGGAAGGAGGGAAGGGAAAGGGGGGAAGGAAGGGGAATGGAAGAAAGAGAGAGATGGACGGGGAAGAGGATGGAAGGAAGGGGAAGGGAAGGATGGGGAATGAGGTGGAAGGAGGGAAGGGGAAGGAAGGAGGGGAGGGAAGGAAGGGAAATAAGTCTGAAGTAAGAGCAAGGGAAGGAAGGAAGGAAGGAAGGAAGGAAGGAAGGAAGGAAGGAAGGAAGGAAGGAAGGGAGGGAGGGAGGGAGGGAGGGAGGGAGGGAGGGAAAGGGGAAGGAAGGCTGAAGTAAGAGCAAAGGAAGGAAGGAAGGAAGGAAGGAAGGAAGGAAGGAAGGAAAAGAGAAAGGGGGAGGAAGGCTGAAGTAAGAGCAAGGCAAGGAAGGGGAAGGAAGGAAGGAAGGAAGGAAGGAAGGAAGGAAGGAAGGAAGGAAGGGGAGAAAGAGGAAGGGGAAGGAAGGAGGGGAGGGGAGGAAAGAAAGGAAGGTAAAGTAAGGGGAATGGAAGGGAGGGAGGAAAGAGGAAGCGGAAGGAAGGATGAGGAAGGGGAAGGAAGAGCAAGGGAAGGAAGGGAAGGATGGGGAAAGGGATGGAAGGAGGGAAGGGGACGGAAGGGCATGAGAAAGGAAGGGCAGGGAGGGAGAGTGGGGAAAAGGTCCCTGTTGCTCTGTTTTGGGCACTCGATTGCGGATCCATTGGGGATCTGCTTCCGCGCAATGAATGGAGAGATCCTGCCCGGGTCGCATGCGAGCGTGGGAGGGAGGGAGGGCGCGCGTAAAATCCCACACGAGGCCGGGCCACAAAAAAAGAGAAAAGGTATACGAACACACAAAAAGGAAAGAAATGGGTTTAGTTGGATCCGAGGAGGAGGGAGGCTGAGCTTTAGGGGCCAATCTGCATATCCGAAGGGGGGGGGGGAGGAGTGGCTAGGTTGCAAAACGGGAGGAAAATGGACCCATGCGGCGAAGAGAAGGGGAAGGCCTAAGGTGGTGGTGGTGGCGCATCAGGGATGGTTGTCCTCCTCCAAGGGAGCTGGGTTGCCTTCCCCGCATTTTAGAGGAAGGGGGTGGAAGGGGAAGGGGGAGAGCCCCGGGTCAGCGAAGAGGACGGGGGTTGCCCGAGGTGGAAGGGGGGGCTGCGCTGCAAGGCCTCCATGGCTGCTGCTGCGCAGGGAGGAAAGAGAGGAGAGAGCGGCGCGTCTCTGCCAGGCAGGCAGGCGCGTTGGGCTTCCAGGTGGGAGGGAAGGAGGGAGTCCGGGGGAGGGAGGGGGCGCCCCACCTGTGGCTGCGAGGGTGAGGTCGAGGGTGCTGTGTCGCGCGGCTGCCATAGTGCGCCGGAGCCCTGTGCCATGCCTGGAGGAGCGGCCGTGGCTGCGCTGCGAGTGCTGCTGCCGCCGCCGCCAGAGAGCCTCCTCGCCGCGCTGCTCCTCGCGCCGTGTGGGCTGGCTGTGCGCGTGTGTGAGGGTGCGCGCGCGCCTCTCTGTGTGTGGTGGGTGTTGCGCGCGCGAGGTGGAGCCCGGGGTTGCCTCGGAGTGCCAGAGCCCCGGGGGAGGGGGAGGAGCCGAGAGAGAAGGGCCAAGCATGCACTTTGGCACCGTGGCCCCAAGGAAGCTGCCAGCAGGCGGAGTGGTGTGTTTTGGAGAGGGATCCTGGCTTCACCATGGCAGCGGGCTGGCCCAGCTCCTGCCAGTCTTTCCAGCCCTGCAAAACCAAAACCAGGCCAGACAAAGCAGCCCATGGGCATCGCGGGCATTGCAACCACACTCACTGCCGCTATGGTTGTATACAAGAAGAATTACATGCCACGGATGTAAAGGAAAGGCAGACCATCTCTCCTAGACAGTGTCATATTATGACTGGCCGGAATCACCGGGCAGTATGGCCATCTTCCAGAAGCATTCTCTCCTGACATTTCGCCCACATCTATGGCAGGCATCCTCAGACGTTGTGAGGTCTGTTAGAAACTAGGCAAGTGAGGGTTATATATCTGTGGAATGAGAGAGAAAAAACTCTTCTCTGTTGGAGGCAGGTATGAACGTTGCAATTGACGACCTTGATTAGCATTGAATAGCCTTGCAGCTTCAAAGCCTGGCTGCTTGCTGCCTGAGTGAATCCTTTGTTGGGAATGGGATGTGTTTGCTGGCCCCGATTGTTTCCTGTCAGGAATTCCCCTGTCCTCCCCCGTCCCCAGGCTGCAACCTGATTGAAGGGATATCTTCTACCTCTGGAGCTAGTTGGAGGTCTATGTTAGCCCTCCATCTTGAGATTGCCCATCCATTCCATTGAGAAGCTTGAGTTTGGCTGCCTTCCTATCCCAGCAAAGGAGGACAAGGAGAGAGGCAGGTGGTGGTGGAAGGAGCTGGCAGGCAGAGTGGACTGTCTGCTTGGTGACTCATCTCTTGCGGAGGCCTGTTCTAAACAACAAAACAATGCCATACGTTTACACAATGTAAGCCAAAACTGTGTTGTGGAAGGCTTTCATGCCCGGAATCACTGGGTTGCATGTTAGTTTTCCTGGCTGTATGGCTATGTTCCAGAAGCGTTCTCTCCTGACGCTTCATCCACATCTATGGCAGGCATCCTCACAACCTCCAAGGATGCCTGGCACAGATGTGGGCAAAACATCAGGAGAGAATGCTTCTAGAACATGGCCGCACAGCCAGGAAAACTCACAACAACCTAAGCCAAAAGGGATAATAACAACTTTTAAAGACACCTGACAAGCAGAGGTAGTGTGGATCAGGCCAGGCCTCTCTGTTAGGAACATCCGAGAACTTGTTTTCAGTGCAAGAGTGGGAATTAATAACTCTAAGTGTTAATGGGTTGTATTTAGGTAATGCGAGCATAAATGAAGTCAAATTTCAAAAGTAATGCAAGCAAGCAGGATTAAAGCCATATGCCAAAAGTAGTGCAAAGAGTGGGGACAACGTTACTTTGTGGTCGAAATGAATGATATTTTTTCAGTTTATTTTTAATTGTTGTTCTAGATCTTTGAAAAAGAATTTTGATAACGATTTCCCAAGTGTTTTTGTAGTCGGAGGTGCCCCACCCCCCAATAAAAGATAGTTCATAATCAGGGAATTCATAGTTTTGCCAAGGACGCCAGGCAGGAATGATATAATAAGAGTCAAGTTTTGTCCAGTCTGCAGAAGGACTAACAACTACAACAAGGACCCATCTCTTCCCAACCCTGCATGCCCCTTATCCTTTTATGAACCACTGTATATGGCCCATATCCCCAATAATTTCATATATGTATATATAAAACATGAGGAAAGGTGACCTTTTTATGAACTCTAACCAGCAATTTCCTGACTCAGGTGCCACCAGACGCCTTGGGTCTGCATTTTGTTGAATGGACTTTCAAACATTTCACAATATGGATGATAGGTAACTGGCCCTTTTTTTCCCTCAAGCCTCAAAGGACTAGGCCAATTGAGGATTAGGGGAACCTTTGGACTTGTTAATCACTCTTCACAAAGGACATTATAAAAACATCATAAAACAGTAAAACGTTAGAACAATCACCAGATTTAAATCGTTGTCCTTCACACAGTCCATTTGAATCCATCAGAGTTCATTAAACCATAGCTCTACCATCATGTCGGTCTAGTCCACAAAGGCCTGATCCCACAGCCAGGATGTCACCTTTTTCCGGAAGGTCAGGAGGGAAGGAGCGGATCTGATTTCACTTGGGAGGGAATTCCATAGCCGAGGGGCCACCACAGAGAAGGCCCTGTCTCTTGTCCCTACCAACTGTGATTGCGATTGTGGGGGGACAGTGAGCAGGGCCTCCCCAGATGATCTTAAGGTCCTAGGTGGTTTGTAGCGGGAGATAAGTTTGGACAGGTAAACTGGGCCAGAACCATTAGGGCTTTATAGGCCAACGCCAGCACTTTGAATTGTGTTCGGAAGCTAATAGGCAGTGGAGCTGGCATAGCAAGGGCGTTGTGCGCTCCCGATATCCCGCTCCTGTGAGCAACTTGGCTGCCGAGCATTGGACTAGCTGAAGTTTCTGAACAGTCTTCAGATGCAACACCACGTAGTGTGTGTTGCAGTAATCTATTCGGGATGTAACCAGAGCATGGACTACTGTGGCCAAGTCCGACCTCCCAAGGTACAGACGCAGTTGGCGCACAAGTTTTAATTGTGCAAAAGCTCCCCTGGCCACCTCTGTGAGGAGAAGGGAATATCACCGCTTTCCAGACAATTATATTTCACCTTCCCAGTAAAACAGATCAGAAGATCCCATCAAGATACCAGTATCACTACACCCTTGGACAATGGGCTGGCTTTGAGGGGCCAGATGAAAATGTTGTGTCCTCATATCAATAACCGGATTGGGTTTGAGGGTTCCCAGCAATCACCCAGATCATCTAACAATGGGCCCATGAAGGGCCAGCCATAATCCAACCAGTAGACAAATATTTCTCTTTGTTGTACCATTGCTGCACCTCCACTGTTGCTATTGGCTGGGAGGGAGGTGATGTCAGAAGTGGGGCTTGGGCTCTCATTGACTGAAACACACCAGCCCCCGGCTGCTATTCCCAGCCCAATGATGTCAGAGAGTCCTCTGACCAATCACAGCAAAGCCGGCTCCGGAGCCGGGCGCTGGGAATTCAAACATGGGAACTGTATAAAATGTGTAATTTCTTGTACCGGGGCATGGCAGTTTCTTCAGCAGATTAGTGCAGCCATCATCCTTTTCCACTTGACATGGAAATTAATAACTCGGTCGCTTCTGCTTCAATTTGGTGAGATTTATTCTGGAATATTGGCTTCTTTTTTCTCACCAGGCTAAACCCACAGTGACTTGGATCTCTCTATCCACAGCCATTCTAAATTGCTCAACAACATTATGACATTAGCTTTTTAGTCAGATAGTTTTGGGCAAAATAATAATAATACTTTTTTCTACTGTTCATTATTATCATTATTTTACTTACACAAAAACACAGTATGTCACAGCAAACAAGAGATATAAATCCAGCATATATGTCTCGTTTGCTGTGACATACTGTGGTTTTGTGTCAGTAAAATAATAACAATGAATAGTAACAACAAAAAGAAAACGAAGAAGCCCAAAGAGTGTGAAGCAAGTTATTTTTTAAATGTATTAAGGAGGAGTTACTTTTCAGATAGTATAAGGAATAATGGGAGAGGGCTATTTTTAAGGCTTCAGGCCATGCTCAAACGAAACATGCCTTTCATTCGCATTGTGTCTTCTTATTTGCTCTGGTTCTGACAGTACAAGTTTTCATCTGCCTTTGGCTTAAACGTGTTTATTAATGTTGGTACATATATCTGTTTGCTTTGGGGCATCTAAGCTTTAAAAAAATACAAAGGGAGAAAAAATGATGAAATCAAATTTAGATTTTTGGACTTTGTATGTTGCATTCTCTATGCTAAATGCTTGAGGTGAACATACAAGAAATAAAGGCTTACAAAAGAACACAATCTCTATTCTCACATTTGCTACCAAATTCTTGCAAGGGAGAAGGCTGATATTGCTTGAACACAGCCTCGGCTTGTTAAAATGCAGCTACTTTATCTTTTCCCCTGGCAGCATGTTCTTGTTTATTGGATAGTTGTAATTTTAGAGGGTTTTATACAGTTCTTTGGGTGCTATCTTTTAGCAATGACTAAAATATCCAGGGGAGTAATATTTTTCTGCATAAGATAGCCAATAATACCTTAGTATTTCCTACTTTATAGTCTATATCAAGTCTAATGCACTGGTTTAAGAGACTATGGCATAAAACACATGTGAAAAAGGTCTCTTAGGTGTGTTTTCCAGAGTTGCAACATTCATTTTTCTTCAGGAAGAAAATTAATTAACAGACTAGCACAGGTATGGCACATCAGTGTCATGTTCTCTTCTAATGTAATGCATTCATTTTGTGGGAGAGCTACCATTAAGGAACATGGATAAATGTAAGGGTACTATTTCACAGATTTCTGTAAGCCAAGAAAATGGCTTTGACAAAATTCAAAATCATCAGGTCACAGTACAAAATGTGGTATGCAATAGAAATCAATGGAATGGAAGGTCTCTAATGGGAAATGATTTCTAGATTAATGCTTGAGAAGTAGGGCATGCTGAAGATGTTCGAGGTGTCTGCTAGTAACCAGCAGTAGTCCCTGCAGAATACTAAAGTGGCAAGCCCTATATCCCAGAATATCAAGGCAGAAAATCCCACAATTTTTGCTTTGAACTGGGTTATCTGAGTCCACACGGCTATATATTTCAGCTCAAAGCAGATAATGTGAGCTTTTCTGCCTTGATATTCTGGGATATAGGACTGTGTGGAAAGGACCTTAGATTAAAGATCTTTCACTCTTAGGAATAAAAAACAATAATGCCGACATCCATTTAAAATAAAAAAAATAACTGATTCCTTTTGCTTTTGTCTTAAGACATTCCTTATACTAACAAATATGTGATGGCATAGCAAACGGGGGAATTATTATGACAACTGAGTTGAAAGATGTAATTTATTTTCCATTTAAACCATAACATGCATTTCTCTTTGCAACAATATTTTAATGTAATAGTGTGACAGTGGGAACAGTATCAGTGTGGCCCTACATGTGATTTTGGGATGTACTTCTTGGTAGGCACTTAATATGGTGTCCAGATCTCAAAATACTGGTTGAGTTTATTTATTTATCTTACTTATATACCGCTGTTCTCAGCCCGAAGGCGACTCACAGCGGTTCAGAGTTGCAGGAAATCATTGCATTTCCCTAGGTTCTTGGTGTATAGTAGGTGAGTGGAAGGCTAGAAGACTGCCCGTAGTTCCTTAGGGGACCTTGGTGGACTTCCTCCACTGGCTTCTGCTCCAAAAAAAAAAGTTGTCCCCAAATGCCAAATAGGCTTTCTCAGTATGTTTTTGGTCCTTTCTTTCCTTCTAGAGCAGGGCTACACAACTTGGCAGTAGTAAGGGGCCAAAATTAAATAAGCCATACATCTTCAGGCTGCAGGTGGGTTTTTAGCATCTTTTTGGGTTTGTAGGAAGATGCCTTTCCCTCAAAGCAAACAGCAATGTGAATTAGCCCCTATTTCCCCACCCACCTCTCATCATTGTGGTAGGTTGCAATCCTTTCCTGAGGAAAAGAAGTGTCTCTGCTCTTGTCTCCATTGCTCTCCCTTTCTCTTTGTCTTTGGGTTGCCTGTTCCAACTCCTTCTCCTGCAGGGGAAAAACTGCCAACTCTGCACCATTGACTTCCCTCATTTGTGAGGCGGTAATAATAACAATATATTTATTTGACCAGTCATATGATCATTTCAAAATTCAACATGAGTAAAAGACAAGGTAAAAAGGAGAGGACAGCAGTTGACCTATTTACAGTCAAAATCTTATTTTCCTACTTCTTTCAGGAAATGTGCTCTTTTCTTGATAGGTTTCCTGTAGTTGGATGTAAATATCTGTATTGTAGTTCAGTATATGCTGGACAGTCAATTATTAAATGTTTGATAACATCCAGAGTTTGTTCTCTCCATACGCAGAATCTCTCACTTCTTGGGATGTTACAGTAATGCCTGATTTTCATCATAATACTGAGTTGTTCAAACTAGCCCTAGTATATATTCTTCCTCATTTGTGAGGGAGAGATTTAGCTCCGCAATGAACCCCCCCCCCCCCCCAACAACTTCAAGGTGAAGCTACTTTTCACCCTCACAAGGGAGGGAAATGAATGCAAAGGAGTTGGTTTTTCCCACTGGGTGAGGCAACAAAGACAAAGGAAAATCTGTGGCATCGCCAAGTTTCTCCCTCAGAAGCAAATGGTGTGGAGTTGGTGGTTTTGACACCAGATGAGAAGGAGATGACAGATGAAAAGAGAAAGCAAGGGTGGCAGAGGCAAATAAGAACTGTTCTTCTTTACCATCTTTTTTACCGTCTCCTCCCTCTAAAATGGATTGAGGTTCAGCCAAAATGCACAAACATAGTTAAAGCATTCAGAAAGCATAACTGGGAATGCCAGCATTTTGCTGATGTCATAACTGTCAAACCACCACCACCTGCAATGGCTCTTTGAGCCATTTCCTCAAGCAACTGGCCCAGTAGCAATTTCTGTCTGTCTGAGCCCTTGCCTCCTTTACTCTGAGACATCACAGTGCCTTGATCTTTTATCACATGGAATAGGATACAGTTAAGTAAAGGTTTTCCCCAGTCGTGTCTGACTCTGGGGGGGAGGGGGGTTGGTGCTCATCTCCATTGCTAAGCCGAAGAGCCGGCTTTGTCTATAGACACCACCAAGGTCATGTGGCTGGCATGACTGCATGGAACGCTGCTGCCTTCCCACCGGAGCAGTACCTATTGATCTCACATTTGCATGTTTTTCAGCTGGTAGGTTGGCAGAAGCTCAGGCTGACAGCGGAAGCTCACGCCACTCCCCGGATTTGAACCTGTGACCTTTCGGTCAACAAGCTCAGCAGCTCAGCAGTTTAACCCACTGCACCACCGGGGGTTACATACATAAACTTATGCCAAGGATGTGGAATTAATTTGGCTGGATGCCTCTCCAGGACTAACTCATCAGGTTTGTTAAAAAATGGTGGGATCTCAACCCCTTCCTCAATTCTATTTTTCTTCCCTACACCTGAATTTGACCTCTCCTTGATGCAGAGACACATGGAATTCCATGGCTTTATCTGCCCCCCCGAAAATATGAAGCTTTGTGCACCTAGAGTAAAATCTATCTGTACAACGATGATACCTACTCAGTAAAATATTGATGCTGAAAGCACTAGTCTCTTTTCTGCATATTGGATTGTGTGGTAGGGGACTAATGCGGTACCCACCATTTCTTTTGGACCTAGTTTTATAGGACAGGAAGAATGGTCTATAAAAAGGAAAATACTATATATGAAATGTTCGGAATATTGATGAAGCTAATGGTACAAAGCCAGTGTCATCATAAATGATGGAGAAAAGTATGTGATGGAGAAATGCAATTTTGTGTAATCAAGCTCTGTTGAATCATCTTGGATGTGGTGAGTCACAGCAGCAGGAGCCAAAAAAAGGTTGCTCAAAGGAAAACCTTGATCACTGGCATATTTACCCTGAACAACTGCCACAACTGAGCTTTGGGAGATTTAACAAATTCTTCAACCAGTTGTAGATTGCAATGCAGTGTTGTTGCAACTAAGAAAATGCTCAAGAAAGTAAAAAGGCATTGCTAGAAGTGCAGAAACAGGCCAAAGAAGGGGTGTCTTCAGAAAATAAAAGTTGTTTTGTATTTTAGTAGCTTTACCCTGGAAATGCAAAATGGCATTCTATATTATGGTGACAAAATGAAAACTATAGCAATGCAGCAATAGAATAAACACAAACTACATGGACTCATGCTCTTCCATTCTGGTGTCAAGTCATGTATGTTTTTTCTCAATTAGTATTACCATTGGCCTATTACCACTATTTAAAAAGTGTGACCCACTATATCAGTGGTTCCCAACATTTGGGCCTCCAGGTGTTTTGGACTTCAACTCCCAGAAATCCCAGCCAGCTTACTAGCTGTTAGGAACTGTGCGAGCTGACATCCAAAACACCTGGAGGCCCAAAAGTTGGGAACCACTGAACTATATACTATGGAGAAAGTTAAAGAGAACCATGCAGGTATTGTCCATAATCTCTCTGAATAAAAGGTATCTCAATAGGCAATGGAAAAGGCAGTCACCTATGGCCCAGTAGTCAGGAAAGCTACATGGAGCAATGATTCAAGAGAAAGCAACTGTATTCCGTGAAATAGAGCCACCTTTTAGCAGTACATGAAAGTTTTTGTACAAGTTATTTCTTCTGTCAAAACAGATCACAGGAGCAGTTCTCTTGTCAAGTTGTCTGTATGTTAGATGAGCAACTCATTAATATTTAATTTCTCATTTTTATTGATAATACAACCCAAGTAACCAGAAAGCACTGAAAATTACATCATTAAAACTGAGAAAGGAAATTTTAATTAAAAAACTAATGCATCAAGACATTTGCCATTTATTTGTATTAAATAGTGTGCCCTTATTAAGAGGGATCCAAAGCAGGAAACAACAGGCATCATTGTTAAATTTAAAATGTAATGGGTTGCTGTGTTTTCCAGGCTGTATGACCATGTTCCTGAAGCATTCCCTCCTGATGTTTCACCCACATCTATGGCAGGCATCCTCAGAGATTGTGAGACCTGATTGTGAGATCATACAGCCTGAAAAACTCACAGCAATACAGTGATTCCAGCCATGAAAACCTTCGACAATACATTAAAACATAATCTTCATCACTAAAACCATAAAATGCATTACAGAACACAACTGAAAAGCACTGTAGAAAATATCACATAGTAACTTAAACACAACAGTTAAAAGCTTTGCTGAGATAAAACATTCGACCATTGATAGAACACTGGTAAAGGTGGTTATAACCTAAATTCATGAGGCAAGGAATTCCACTAATGGCGTGTAGTCATGATAGATTACTTTTTTTAATATTTAGTTTCATTAAGCATCCTGTAAAATGGAAAACTGGCTATCAGAACATTGCTTGTGAGCCAGAGCAATATCTCTGGGTCCTCTTCACAGTTCAGTTGGTTTCAATTGACTTTGTGGTTGAGCAAACAGTTCCAGTATCTTTCCATGCCTCCACCCTTTCAATCCTAAAGTTGGCCTTGTAGTGGAAAAGAGACAACCCAGCTGGAGAAGGTTACAAGTCTTTCTTGATTGATCCAAATGCCTACAGAGCAGGGGTGTCTGTTGAATTTGGGGATGTGGGCTGGCAATGATTCATTCAATTGGAAGTGGTTGAAGTACAATATGTACTTTAAGCCCTTCACTCTCTGCTGTGGCTGAGGAGAGCAACCTGAGAGCAACTAATCAAAAGGTAACCACATGTCAATAAAGGGCAGTGCTTGGTTTCTTATCCAACAATAAACATCTACATTTCTGAAATACCTGCTTTGGTCAGAATCTTCAGGACTCTCACAGTGCTACTGGCCTCAAAAGCCCAGAAGGGTCAGAGAAAGTGATGTGAGCTAATTGGAGCCAGTTATTAAATAAATTTATTTATTTCAATTCTTAGAAATGTTTCAAAGGGGAGGAGACATGCGCATCTTGACCCTCAAAGAAATTGTACCATGCATCTATAACAAAATTTTTACATAAAGGCAAGATTTCATAGAATCATAGAGTTGGAAGAGACCTTGTGGGCCATCCAGTCCCAACCCCTGCCAGGAAGCAGGAAAATTTCATTCAAAGCATCCTCGACAGATGACCATCCAACCTCTGTTTAAAAACCTCCAAAGAAGGAGCCTCCACCAAACTCTGGGGCAGAGAGTTCCACTGCTGAACAGCTCTCACAGGAAGTTCTTCCTAATGTTCAGGTGGAATCTCCTTTCCTGTAGTTTGAAGCCATTGTTTTGTTTTGTTTCCCTCCTCTGGACACTTTCCAGCTTGTCAACATTTCCCTTCAATTGCAGTGCCCAGAATTAGACACAGCATTCCAGGTGTGATCTAACCAAGGCAGAATAGAGAGGGTAACATGACTTCCCTGGATCTAGACACTATACTCCTATTTATGTACGCCAAAATCCCATTGGCTTTTTAGCTGTTGCATGACATTGTTGGCTCGTGTTTAACTTGTCCATGAGGACTCCAAGATCTTTTTCATACGTACTGCTATTGAGCCAGGCGTCCCCCATCTTTGCATTTCTCACTTGTTCTCTCAATTTATCAGTTCCTTTCTGGTAAGTCCCATGAGTACATATAATATGTCTATCCTATTCCGCAAAATATACAGTACTTTTAAAAATTGTTTTCTTCAATATTGTAGAAAGGCTAGTGAACATTTTAACTAACACTGAAGTTGGTGCAGAGCCTCTTGGTATAATTTGCACCATATCAAATCTTGCCTTCTAGAGAGAAAAGTACATATAAATCTGCAGCCTGTGAGTGAATCTCCCTCGGTCAAATAGAATTTACCTTTGAGCAACCACAAGGCTATGCTGCACAGTACCCGAAGATATCATACACATGACAGATTTCAGATTATTTTTTCAGCATTTACACATAGTTTAATTTTTGTTTACACATCTGTTTCACTCTGATTCCACTGCCATATATTTCTTCTCTGGACTTTCCTCCTCAGCTTAGTGATCCATATGGGAGTTGACAGTACCAAAGCCCAAAAAGCATCTTTAAAACCTGCATTATTTAAAGTATGTCAACTGCATAGTGGAACTAGTTAATTATTGAAACTCCTTTGGATAGCTAGTTACCGCTTGGGGGCAGGAAAACAATTGCACTCTATCAGCAGCAGACATAGTTTCTTTCATGAGAGTTACAAGGTCAAATATCTGAGATTATAAGAGAAGTCTGAGACACCATTTCAAAGTGTCCTTTGTCTTTAAAACTCTCTGAATCAAACAGAGAATGATGACTTTGTTTTTCAGAAAGGCGAAGTTCCATCACAAACAACAGAACAAAATGGAGATGTCAGCTCTTTTTAATTTGATCTTCCCTTGAACTATCGGTGCCTCTTTTGAAACAGAAAGAAAAAGAATGTCTTACTTTTCTCTGACTTCCATTATTTACCCAAAACACCTGAACAAAATGTTTATCACAAAAACGAAACAGCTATAATTGTCATTCCATTTTGAACCTTTGCAAAATTATTATATGAAAAGTCACGGAAAATGTAACTGAATACATCCGCCTACCACTTGAAAATGAAGTCACAGAAATGAACTGCAACAATTTTGGAATGAGAAGTCAAAAGTGAATTCAAACACAGCTTTGTTACAATAAAGTACCATCTTGAATGCTTGTTTGCTGGATGATACTGCTAATCTGAACTCACATTTTAAACCATTCCAGCATTTTAGATGTCTTTGAAAATCTAATTTAAGCCATTGTACTTTCACAGCACAATCTATAATCAAACCTCATTTTTGCAGGTTTAATTATCCCAAAGTTGATTATTCACAAGTTTGTCATCAATAATTAAATGGAAGACAATAGAGGTACATGTGTTAAATATGTGTCAATACATGTGTCAATAGTTTTAAGAGTTAAGGTTTGGGAGCCAACAAATATTCACAGTTTTTCCACATTTGCAAATGAGCTATGCCCTAACACCCATGAATGTGAAGTGTTAGCTTTATACGCCTATTATTATTTATTTATTTATTTACAGTATTTCTATACCGCTTTTCTCACTCCTAGGGGGACTCAAAGCAGTTTACACATAATTGACAAAACTTCAATTGGACACTGATGCGATGCCAAACCATAACAACCACAATAATAAAACCACAATTAAACATAAATCATAATTATACAGTACATAAGCAATCATTAAATCAATAAATAATAAAAACAGTCTCGCCAGTTGTATTGTCATTCTAGTCCATGTCCTTTAAATTCTACAAACATCTACTGTCCGAAGGCCTGGTCCCAAAGGCATGATTTTAATTTCTTTCTAAAAGCCAGGAGGGAGGGAGCAGACCTTACCTCATTTGGAAGTGTGTTCCATAGGCGAGGGGCCACCGCCAAGAAGGCCCTGTCTCTTGTCTCCACTAGACGCATTTGTGCAATTGACGGGAGCGAGAGCAGGGCCTCCCCGGATGATCTTAGATTACGAGATGGGACGTAGGGGTGGATGCGTTCGGACAAGTAGGCTGGGCCAGAACCGTATAGAGCTTTATAGGTCAAAACCAGCACTTTGAATTGGGCTCGGAGATGGACTGGCAGCCAGTGGAGCTGGCACAACAGGGGGGTGGTATGCTCCCTGTATGACGCCCCAGTTAGTAATCTGGCTACTAGCTGAAGTTTCTGAACCGTCTTCAAAGGCAGCCCCACGTAGAGCGTGTTGCAGTAATCTATACGAGATGTAACCAGAGCATGGACAACCGTGGCCAGATCAGACTTCCCAAGGTACGGGCGCAGCTGGTACACGGGTTTTAACTGTGCAAAAGCTCCCCTGGCCACCGCCAAAACCTGGGCGTTCCAGGCTCAGCGATGAATCCAGGATCACTCCCAAGCTGTGAACCTGTGTCTTCAGGGGGAGTGTAACCCCATCCAACACAGGCTGTAGCCCTATGCCCTGTTCGGCCTTTTGACTGACCTCTGTCTTATCTGGATTCAATTTCAATTTGTTAGCCCTCATCCAGTCCGACACAGCGACCAAGCATCTGAATGGCTCTTTACTGCATGTTTTTTTATAGCTACACGGAAGCAAGGCTCATCATTTCAACATAACTTTTAGATAACCAAATCAAAAGTTCAAGGTCAATGATTCATACTTCTATATTTGTACAGTTTGGAGAAAAATGTAATTGAACTTTATCAAGCCAGAAATCACAAACAGTATCAAAAATAATTACAAAGTGCTTGCGGTGTTTACCTGGTTCTAATATTAAACATAAAGTACTATCCAGTTAATGGCCTTTCTTTCATACATACCCAAAGGACTTACATATTCATTTAGAGCAGTGGTTCTCAACCTGTAGGTCCTCAGATGTTTTGCCCTTCAACTCACAGAAATCCTAACAACTGGTAAATTGGCTGGGATTTCTGGGAGTTGTAGGCCAAAACCCCTGGGGACTCATAGGTTGAGAAACACTACTTGAGAGGTTCTTGTAAAGCACTGCTTCTTAAACTTTGGGTCCTCACCCCAAATGAGGTCTCCTTAGCTTAATGTTGGGCTCCTGAAAATTTGGCAAGCGTAAAAGGTTTCTGAACACCACCCATTTACACAAACCTGTTAGTAACAACATGCAGTGTTTGTAGCGGACTCTGCATTAAACCCTTCAGCTGTACTCCACAAAAAGATGTACTTTTTAGCAAGCTTTGCAAATGCTGATTTGTTCTCAGTAAAAGGTTGCATAAAAAAATCCTAGTCCAAAAAGGGGTTGTGAATGAAAAGTTTAAGAAGCCCTGCTTTAGAGTGATCATACATAACATACCTTTTCCACATTTTGTTCTTGTGCCCAGGCTGACAGCACTAGATCTAAATCAGAGTTACAAATACATCAGTGTGCCAAAATTACTTCTAACACTGTTGGACTGTGTCCTTGGTAATCAGGCCTTCCAAGTATCATTTGTTCAGCCTTAAAACTATTGATACTAATTATAAACATACAAACACGCACACACAATATATACAAGACATATACAATTTCTGCAATGTCAATATGCAATATTTGTACAAAAGTATTTTGCATCCTAGTTTAGGGAAAGTCTTTAATTATATATCCACATTCACTACCATCAGATCATTCCATGGAATTGGACAAATTCATTCTATATCAGTTTTAACCCTAAAAGTAAGATTGGTCACAAAAGAGTTCAGTTAAATATTAATTGTGTAATGTAATCCTAAGCATGTCTACTCAGAAGAACATCCCATTGAGCTCAGTGGAACTTACTCTACTAAGTGTTATTAGGATATCAGCCCAAATTATGTACACTTTCTGTAAATATAAAACAGTAGCTTTTCATCTGATACAGATTTTAACAATGAGTATAAATTAACAATGGCACACATTATTATAATTATTATTTATACTTCAGATTTAAATTTATGTTCTGCTTCTATACTACAACACAATCTGGGAGATTTCCAACCAATTATTTTAAAAGTATAAGCATACCTGGGTTGCTGTAAGTTTTTCAGGCTGCATGGCCATGTTTCAGAAGCAGTATCTCCTGACGTTTCACCTGCATCTATGGCAGGCATTCTCTGAGGTTGTGAGCTCCGGCCATGAAAGCCTTCGACAACACATATAAGCATACCCTTTACCATTTTCTCAAATTGGCATAGGACATATTAAAGTGCTTTAGGCATAACATTTTGACCATAAAGCTGTCTGAAATATACAATTAAAAGTAAAAATATAATTGGTTAAGAAAGCAAAACTTTAAATATACTTTAGAAGTAACACATAGCTTCTTTTAAAAGGTGGCATATTTTGATCTAACCTAACAATTCCCATAAAAGCAGAAAATATTTGATAAAATTGATTTTCAGAATTTAATCTGAGATACAATCAGATAAAAAGCAAAATAATTCTGTATGGTGATGAGATCCATCTGTTTTCACCTCCAAAAAAATAAATTGAAAATATACAGGAAGTTCTTTCCCATCTATACACGAGATTTCAGTGCTGAACAGTGAGCTGGCTTGAAATCTACACAACTCAAATTTTACTCTTAGTTCTCTTCTTTCAATACAGTTTTTACATTTTAAAAACCTTATTGAGTCTTGAATTCTTTGCAGTTCACAGGAGAGTTCTCTTTCTTGAAATATCATTTGATTGAAGCTACTTCTGTTCCTACAGAATGTGTGCTTACATACACATGATGTTAGAAGGCAGAACTGTTTTCCAGGTAGTTTAAATGCACTATATGCTATCGTGCTGTCACGACCCAGAGGCCGAGTGCCACGTTGGCAGCCAAAAGTGTGCTGCCAGCAAGCAAAATTAAGAAGCCAACCAGCTCTCTGTTTTGTTTTTCAACTATCAGCGTGCTAAGAGTAGCTTCCAGGAAGGAGTTCAATATCCATTGACCATCCAAAGCAAAGCAAGGGACTGCATTAATCACGGCCAGTGCTCCAGAGAGTGAAATCAGATATCTAGTCAGAATTAGTCAAGGCAGATGAACAAGGTTGCACTTTTTAAAAATACAAAAAGAGGCACTAGATCCCAAAACTTTGGTAACCTAAATTCAATTACTATTCTTAGTTTGGACCTATGAAATCAGTGGAATTTACAAAAACATTGACTTAATAAATTCGCATTGATTTACTAAGGGCACTATATCAGATTTAATTCTACATGTTTTGGCTGGATCAATAGGAATCATATTCACTGTCCACATAAATTTTAGACCAGAACATTCCAAGCTCTGTCCCCACTCATTAGTGTGTCGGTTAGTGTGTAGGTGTGTTGCATGAACATAACGAGAAACCTCTGAGCCTATGTGAAATAAGCAATAAATCATACATTTTTTAGGAATGTGAATGAAAAGTTTTCCTGAGATATGTTGTGTCCATATCTCTTATAAAGATTTGGTTTAATCTCTGGTTTGCTAGTAGAACTGAATTACTGTGTTGCAAAATCATGCATGTCTAAAGAGTGTGTCACTAACATGAAATGTTCCAAAAGCTCTGTTTTAGACTAACACTAGAATGTCAGAAACACACATATCCCAAAATTTCACAAAGAGTCAACATCTACCAATTCCCATAGGTGCCTGTTAACTGACAGTCTGCTGTATTTCCATCTATCCATACAAGAGAAAACCAGGAAATGAGAACTTTCACTCAATTCTTCTATATAGCTTTTTCTAAGTAAAAAATACGCTGCTTCACATCCTGACATGCATGTTTTAGTTACTCACAAGTTTCCACACACATTTGTTCATATATATTCAGACACTATACGTACAAATGTCACCCTCATCCACCCAGGTAAAAGCCACAGTACTTAAAAGTCAGACAAATAAATTTGGCAAACAAGACAGAACATCTCTGTCAGTATAACTAAAATGGTTAAATTGAATAACCCCAATCTGTTGGCCTTTCGTGACACTCATAATCTGCTGTCTGAAGCTGCAGTTTTATCCTGTCCAACAGCAGAGTCGGCCAGTGAATGGTATGTCAGTCAGAAGTAATGTGTAGCTTATACAGAGTGGAGGGTGCTGAATTTGGCAGTGATTGGGAGCCTGTCTTTATGGCCAAGGACTGGACTTTAATAATATTTTTTACATACACAAACTAATCAGACAAATGCTAGAGAGGAGTCTGCTGTAGTAGCAAGAGTGATTTGTTGAATAGCTTGAGAGAGATTCAACAGTACACAAGAACTGCAGGATTTTCCTCCCTCTCAAAAAGAGATGTTCAACATGACAAGTGATGGTGTTTAAAGCTGAAAGTTTTGATCTTGGCTGCCAACTCCTTTAAAAGGTAGAATACACAACCTAGACAAGATCAGACTATTTTTAAGTCAGTTGTTGAGATCTTTTAAAATCCTCTAGTCTTTACCAATTCTCTTAATACCTTTTTTGTGTGTACAAGATCAGACAAATCTCAAAGGATACTTGCAAAACGTTTCCACAACCACAGGCAAGTCCATACTAAGAAAGTTGTGTCGAGGTACAAAACTGCTGAGGCTCACTGAAACAAAAATGATTTCATAGGCTTGTGTGAATGTGAAGAACATTCCAATACAGCTCATTTTTTATCATTTGTTTGTGGCAAACATTACTGTGGCTCTGATTCTTCATACTATTAGCCAAGAATTCATTACTATTAAAACATCTCTCCATAGTAACTCAGCAGCAGTTATAACAGTAAGCATTTTGTTAACTGAAAACATGATATGCTGTGATTGCTTAATAGTTGAGAATGTGCAGTCTTTTATAGTAGGGCGTTATTCTCAGTCTGAAGAACCACAGGTATAAGCATAACAATTGAAAAGGCAATAACCAACAAGATATGAGTTTGATTCTTCCTGTTCATTGTGTTAACATTCTTAGGGCCCTTCCCCACAGCCCTATATCCCAGAATAGCAAGGCAGAAAATCCCACATTATCTGAGTGTGGACTCCTAGAATACAGTTCAAAGCAGATACTGTGGGATTATCTGCTTTGATATTCTGGGACATAGGGCTGTGTGGAAGGGCCTTTTAGTTACATGGTGCCAGAGTTTTACATTTCAAATGAGTCTATGGTGCAATGCATTTCTAACAAAGTGGAAATATGAAAAGAAACAGCTATATTTCTTATTCCTAAGAACTCATAAACCATACCTGTGCTCCTAGAAGTTTGTGTATGGAATATCCCTTGCTCTTAATCCTTGATAACAGTATTTTTATTTCAGGGTTTTTTGAAATTTGAAACAGTTGCATATACATAACATTTGTGTACCTTACATACATAACATGAAGATAAGTTTATACACAACTGCTACCCACCTATTTTCTCCCTTCTCCAGTTTTCAGAAAACCTACCTCAATGTCTCCATGACAACCCTCTGGCAATGATGCGCACTTTCCTTCCTCCATTTTCCTCATCCACCTTCTCCGTCTTTTTCCTTTCATTTCTTCTTCCTTTGCTTTCCCTTAGACACCTCCCCCCTCTTTTTTCTTTCCTTCCTCTTTCTTTCTCTCTTTCTCTTTCCTTCCTTCATCCCTTCTTTCTTCCCTTCCTTTCTCTTCCCTTCTTTCCATACCCTCACACCTTTTCCCTTTCCCTTTATCTTCATTTCTTCCCCCTTTTCTTCTGCTCCCTTCCTTTCTTCTCCTTTCCTTTCTTTCCTATCTTGTTCTCTTTCTTTCTTTCCTCCCTTTCATACATATCACATAACAGCAGCCAAGCGACATCACTCCCTTTCTTTCCCAATGATATCACAGACGGCCACTTCACTTAGCAACAGCCAATCCTTCACCTATCCATAGCCAGTCTGCTTCACTCCTTTTCTTTCCCTCTACTCTGAACCTGAAAGGGGTGGTTCTTTTAGTTAAAAACCTTCAATTATTTCATGTTAGATATTGATGAGGATGTGTGTAAAGTTTAATCCCAAACCATCAAACCATGTAGGAGGTTTTGTGGCACAAAAAGACATACATACACACATACTTAAAACTTATATATATATAAGATATTTTTAAACAGTTGGGGCATGAAACAAAGTTTGTGTAAATGGAACCATCAGAATGCGGTTGCCAATTATGAACCACTCCGAGTTGCCTATATAGATAAATAAAAAAATGCAAGGGAGTCACTATCTCAACCACAATTTTGGATTTTTAGATAAGAGACACTCAACCTGTACTTCCTTCACAAATAAAGAATTTGCATTAAGAAAAAGCTAAATTTACAAACTTTTCAATACATTATCCCACTAATTGCTTACATGTGTTTTTTAATTAAAATAATTCAAAATCATGCCTACCTGTATATTGAAGATGCAGTGGGTGCCCAACAAACAACATATCAACCTGTGGGGGATGTTTCACCCGAATGAACCTCGTTTGATTTTCCAAAGAAGGTGTCACACACAAACTTGGGACAAAATCCTTCCGGCAATCCACATTAGTCCGGCAAAGTTGACTGGCCTCGATAGCTTTCCGGGCTGGTAGGCAAGCATACTGGCCACACATTTTAAAATAAAGATTGTGTTAAACCATGAACATTCAAAACATACCAATGCTATATAAAAATTCAAAAAGTGACATTTTTATGCCAATCTGATAGTCCACATCCCATCCTTTGCTCCTTCAACAATCTTGATAACATGGTTACTACAGTTCCTATTACTGTTACAGCTACAACAGAAATTCCCTTCACTGACAGATGGCGTGGTCATGGCTAACTGTGGTGAGGGATATGTTGCCGCACATTTTTCAAGAGGCACATTCCACAATGTACTGCCATGTGGTGTTTCAAGAGACATCTTCAGCCTCTGCAAACAGGGAATTCAGCTTTTGCTAAACTCAGATTCACACCAAAGTAGGAGTCCACTCTTTCTTGTAGTTTTACCTTAACAGTAATCAATTGGGAGTCCAAGATACTTTCTCTCAAGCCATCTTCTCTGGAATGAATTCCCAATGTACACAGGGTATTCAAGGAGTCAAGACATAGCTACTTAGGTTAAAGTGACTTGACTGATTTGTTCTGAATTGTTAGTGCTATTGTTGCCATCCCTTTCTTCTCTCTAAATTTTCTTTTACATGTACATCAGGCTGTATTATATATATATACAAGGAGCATACAACTCCTCTATTACGCCAGCTCCACTGGTTGCCAATCAGCTTCCGAACACAATTCAAAATGCTGGTTTTAACCTTTAAAGCTCGAAACGGTTCTGGCCCAGACTACATGTCCAAACATATCTCCTACTATGAATCATCACGAAGTTTAAGATCATCTGAAGAGGCCCTGCTCTTGATCCCACCGCTGTCGCAAACGCGATTGGTGGAGACGAGAGACAGGGCCTTCTCAACATTTAGCAGAAGGCGCCCTATATGCCATCCAAACCTAACACAGAATAAAATTTTGCCTCTATTGCTATTCTGATAATTAATGTGTTGATGATGCTGATTAGACAGATACTAGCTAGCTAGATGGATAGAAAGATGGACAGCTCAAAAGTTATACTAGAAGAACACCACCCTTTAATGACTCCAGATAAACTATACATGAAAAAAATGTCCACTGTAGCACTGGCCTCAAAGGAAAAAACAAACAAATCAGAATTGTCTCCAATGTTCCTTTATGCAGAATATCAGACATGCATAGCAATATTGTTTGCTTCCATTTTTTTAAAGCAAAATGGCAGTGGTACAAATACAGCAATCTCTCACAAGACAATTCATTATGATAAGGCTAATGTTGCATGTATTTTTTAATATACATCTCCCAGGAATGTTTATTAATTATATTTATTAACAATATTTGTATGCCATCCCTAAAAAGAAAGCTTTCCAAACAACTTGGGCAGTAAATGTAATAAAACGCAACTTGGGCAGTAAATGTAATAAAACAATTGCCATACTCTCTCATTTTTTGTTCAAATTTAGTGAGCACTGCCTGTCATATCATTTGGAAGATGAACAGCCCAAAACGTTTTGAGCATTACAAAAAGACATAAAAAGGCCCTGAACAATTGTTTTTGTCTGTCTTCATTTAACTCTCCCTCCCTGCCAAAAGCACAATTTTTTAAAAAAACAACAGTATTTAAGATATATATATATTATAGTACAAGGTAAACATGCTTAGTTGTGCTGTTCAACTCTGCTCTGCTGATGGCATCAATAACCTACCTGATGACTATTCAGATTATTAATGTATGAAAAGCAGACATCTGTGAGGCTGTTGTTGTTACAACATTCAATGGTGCCATCAAGTCTTTTAAAACCTGAGGAGAAATAAAATTTAAGATCAAATTTCCAGAGATCACAGTATCCTGGATTTGTAATTCTAGAAGTAAAAAAGAAAAAGAAATAAGAAACTCACAAAAGTTGCCCCCACTGTGCCTCAAACAAAAAAAAGATAGCTTAATATAACCAGAAAGCTAGTTTTCATGGCACAAAAAAAAGATCTCTCCTGCATACTTGTCTAAATGTGTTTTGACACAGAAGTATGTATAGTTTACTTTGAATGTCTAAGTTAAACTGATTGGCAAGAATCCCAAAATCTATTTTACAGCAGCACTAGAATCACAGAGGTGAAAGAGGCCACAGGGGCCATCTAGTCTAACCTCTGCCATGCAGGAAAAGCACAAAGTATCCCTGGCAGATGGCCCTGGATGACTATGCACTAGGTACCACCAAACCAATTTAAAATAGAACACGTTATGCCTTTCTTGGCATCAGATTTTAGTATGTTATTCCTTAAAACAAATTAATTTCTTGTTTTGTGTGTGTGTTGGGAGAAATGACAAAGGGATGCATTTGATGTCAGACAGTGATGTCAGAGCAGGATGCAACTGTAAAGACCCTGCATCTTCACAGAACTATAAGACCAACCATGTCCTAAAATAGCTAGCACTCTAGTGCAGCCACTCTCTAGCATGACGAAGGCGCTACAGTTATATCCCCTCCAATGCAGGAGATGGCATTGCTTCTTCTTCTCTGGAATGTGGGTATTGATGCCACAGCCCCCTTCTACCCATCCTTCTTGTTGATAGAACTTATTGCTGCTGGTGATTTACCAGCTGTGCTAAAGCCCAGTACAATTGCTACAGTTTTCTGTTTATTTCTGTGAACCATTTCTTTACACTCTGAAGTGTCTCCCACATACTTTTTGTCACATTCTCGCCTCCTCTGCTGGATATCACACATAGCTAACAATTAGTTGGATGCTATTTTAAACAGCTTAGTGGCCTGATGTTTTGAATTGATCCTCTGAGACATCCTAAAGATGACTGTGCCACCACAACTTGCCTGATTGCTTCATCACTGCTGCCATCTTTGAATCTGTCTTGGCAGGTATGAAGGGTAGGAAATCTCCCTCAAATATTGCATCTTCAGAAGCTTGGAAACAGTTTGAAAAGATCACAATATTCTTACACAGCTTTAAAGCTTTACTTGCTAAGCAGTACATGAGGAAATGCATTCCTCTCAATGGACAAGCACCCCTGCTCTTTCAGATGTAAGCATGAAAATTAAAGTTCGGCTACAGTACGTAGTTTAAATAATCTACTTCATTTAGAGAAAACGAACAACCATGATCAAAATAAGCCTCTCTTGAGATTTTTATAATTGTTTTAGATCAGTGATGGGAAAGTTCTGGTTCAGTGGCTGGATATAATCAGGCAAGTTGTGGTGGCAGGAATCCCTCATGGACCACAAAATAAAAGGTTATTTCGAGGGCAGAAAGCTGTTGCTTGGAAGTGAGTCTACTTTGCAGCCTGAGAAACTATTATATTGAATCATACTTCTCAGTTAACACACACAGAACTAAGCTCTCCTTTGTATACTCAGTAAGAATATGTCCTTTAAAAAAAAAAAAAAGATTTGGTCCTGCCCAATTTACTTTGCCTTATTTATTTATTTATTGCGTTTTTATCCCGCTCTTTTCAGCACACAGGCAACTCAGAGCAGCGTCCAGATTTGCAACAATTAGATGCCATGAACATACATAGAAAGGTAAAGGTTTTCCCCTGACATTAAGTCCAGTTGTATCCGAATCTGGGGGTTGGTGCTCATCTCCATTTCTACGCCGAAGAGCTAGCATTGTCTGTAGACACTTCCAAGGTTATGTGGTCGGCATGACTGCATGGAGTGCCATTACCTTCCCGCCAGAGCGGTACCTATCTTATCTACTCACATCTGCATATTTTTGAACTGCTAGGTTGGCAGAAGCTGGGGCTAACAGCAGGAGCTCATGCCACTCTCCGAATTCGAACCTGCAACCTTTTGATCAGCAAGTTCAGCAGCTTTGCGGTTTAACCCACTGCACCACTGGGGGTTACATACATACATACAGTTAAAAATATTTGATATTGCACAATAAAATTAATATAAAACCAATTAAAACAATAAAAATTAATGTCTAACCAGTTCAACTCCATATCCATTTGCATCGTCTAATCCTTATTTATTTATTACTTATTTACTTCATTTATACCCTTCCTTTCTCACCCTGGAGGGAACTCAAGGCAGCTTACAACTTCAGCAAAATTCAATGCCATATATGAATATTACAATAAAAACTGGCCTCATCAATTATAAAACAATTAAACACACGAGCAAAATAAACACATAAAGCAATAAAAACAGATTAAAAACATATAAAGTACTTCTGCCTTTAGCCTCAGAAGACATTTGCATGAGGGTGAGTAAATTTTATGTTTTTTTAAAAAAATAGTTCATTCACGCAGAACATCAAACATCATTCAGAAGGATTTGATATTCTGAGAAAGAGGGATGACTTTTAAGATGGTATTTGGCCATCTTTAATGTACACAAGTTTTGTTTTGTTTTTTTTTAAAAAAACTCTGTTGCTACCATGTGCCTAGGCTCTTTCCAATTTACGGTGACCCTGTCACAGGGTTTTCTTGACAAGATTTGTTCAAAGATTTGCCCTTGCCTTTCTCTGAGGTTGAAATAGTGTGACTTTTCAAAGGTCACCTAGTGAGTTTCATGGATGGATGGTGATTGAAACCCTGGTATCTAGAGTCATAGTCAGAAGCTCAGCCCACTACCACATGCCAGCTTCCACTACTAAGTCATACATTTTAGTCAATCATTTAAAGGATAAATTAATGTAATATTTAGAATATATCTAAATGCAGAAATATCTTTACCTCTAGATGGGTAGCTCAGTTGTTGTAGTACTGATGTCTTTATGCAATAGCCTGTCTGTGGCTTTACAGCGATCTTTCCCAGGCATGAATTCCAGTCCTCCACACTATTAACTGGGCAGTCTTGCAGACTAGTCACAAGGTCACCAACAAAAAGACCTCTGGGTCCATTAGCAGGAGAGTCCTAAAATAAAATATTAGCTGAGAAATTCGCATGCACCCTCTAATACAGTGGTTCTCAACCTGTGGGTCTCCAGATGTAAACTGGTTGGGATTTTGGGGAGTTGTAGACCAAAACACCCAGGGTTGATAATCATTGATCTAATGACTATTGGACAGACCAAATTTACAGGGAATGTTAAACCACAGTTTAATCCATTTTTCCCCAAACTCTCATCTTCCAGGTGTTTGGAACTTTAGCTCCCAGATTCTCTTATCATTGACCAAAGCAGCTGAGTCTTCTGGGAGCTGAAGTCCTCGGAGGACTAAAATTTAGTTTAACAGCATGATGAGCAAATGCAGAAATAACCCATGGTTAAGCATGGCATGTGAAAAGGCCTCTCTAGTAGTAAAATATCAATTTGGCTCCCAATTATCGCCAAAGCCCTAGGCAATACACCTGGCCAATGTGCCACTTGTCCAGAAGAACAAGATAATCAGCTTTTCTAAAGTATTGCACTGATTATACATTTCCTCTTTAAATCCCTAATTTTATATTGTTTTAAAGATTAAAGCATCAACCATAATTAGGGCTATACACAGGATTAAAGGCAGACATCAGCTGAATAATACATGCAGCATTTGACAAGCAGGGCAGATTGACTCTTATGAGTTGCTTTCATCACATCTATGGTATGATTAATGCAAAGACAATAATTTCACTTGGGAGAAATGCTTGTCATTACTCTTTCCAAATAATGAGTTACTCATGACCTTTACCTCTGCGACTTCAGTGACAAGAGCCCCTGCATTAGTGTAATACAATGGAAAAAGAATAGCTGGCAGTAAGAAGAGAACCACAAGGCCTGCAACTCCAAGCACGAAGTTATGCCAAACTCCTGAAAGACAAGAAAACAAACATTAACAGTTATCTGTAAGACTCACTAGACTACACTCAACATATTATGATTGGCCTAATTTTACTTGAGTAACAGGCTGTTAAGTAAAAGAAGAAATTCAGGTATGTTCTGCTTTAGGATGTAGGATAAATAAAGTTAAGATCTCAAAGAATAACAGTAATTAAGGGTATGTTTGAGAGTTCTTCCAGGTACATGTAACATTCATATCCCATCCAAGAGAAAGACAGGGTATAAATCCAATAAATAAATAACAAATAAATAGCACTTCACAGTAAAGCAGTGGGGTGTCCCAAGAATGAATGGGAACCAAACCTGCCTCCTAAGTTGGCTATTTTTATAATAGTTTTGGTTTACCAAAGTGATTAAGTATTTTGAGTAGCAAGACTAATGTTTGAACAAACAAAGCTATCTCATTTACCATCAAAGAAGGAGCATATGACTCACATGACAGCAGAATATTTACGAACAAAATGAACGATGAAGATAGTTATATAGACTCTTCAATGTTGTGTTTCTTTACAAAAAATCAAACATAGCAACATAGGTAATAAAATCCTGTTCACATTTATTTGGAAACAAAGGCCCCTTCAAACAGCTGAAAAAAACCCCACATTATCTGCTTTGAACTGGAATATATGGCAGTGTGGACTCAGATAACCTCGTTCAAAGCAGATCTTGTGGGATTTTCTGCCTCGATATTCTGGGTTATACGGTTGTGTGGAAGGGCCCTAAGTCCTACTGAATGATTGTAACCAATGGTGTAAAGTGGAAAATTAGTAGCTCCTTTCTTGACTCGGCCACACCTTCTACAATAATACAACATAGTTGTTAATGTGACAATATTTCTTAACATATAGATAAAGTCACTCTAAACCCTCAAAAACATTAGGTGGTAAACATTATTAGTATCTATTATTGATTTCAATGAGACTAGTTCCCAAGCATGCTTATTTGCTGAAGCAAAATAACACCTTTTAAGGTACATACTTTGAATGAGTAATTTCTTCTTGCAAGTATAATTTTACAAAATGCTGCAATAAAAAAATAGGGGAGAGATGCTCCACGTTTTTGTCCTAGGCTTACAGGCAAAGTTAACACAGAGATTACATTCACACACAAGACAGAGTTCTGTGGCATTTGTTCTTCCGTAACATTTGTTTGTTCCAGATTTATTTCTCTGGTTTGTTAGAGAAATACGTACATCCGCTCTCGACAAGAAATCTGTGGTTCATTCACTTCTCTTAGGGCCCCTCCACACAACCATATAACCCAGAATATCAAGGCAGACAATCCACAACATCTGCTTTGAACTGGGTTATCTGAGTTCACACTGCCATATAATCCAGTTCAATGTGGATTTTATACAGCCAGGTGGAAGGGGCCTTAGTAATCAGGGAATGTGGCGCTAACATGCTGCCTTGTCCTAATTTATTCCCAATAAATCAAACTTCTACAGATTTCTAACTTGTTATGAATAAATATATCTTTCTTAAAAACTACAAGAATTCATTGCCATTCTTTTTTATAGAATGTTTTACTGGCTTTGAAAAAAACACCTCATTTGTGTTCACAAGCTATTTGATGAGCAAAAAGTAAGGATAATGATCTTTTCTATAAGTATATTTGTCCATTCCCCTCCTAAATTAGTCACAACTAATGTCTTGGGATATCCCAGGGATTAGAGTTGCCATGATGAAAATCAACAAACTAGCCTGTTTTTAACTGTGTAGCCAAGTATTTGTCTTCATTTCCATTACTAACTGCTCTAATAATAATACAGAAATTCTCTCTCCTTAAAAGTGTTTTAAAAGACATCTGGCTTAAAACAAAACTGCTGCATAAATTCTGCCAGAGCAGTAATCCTCCACAAGGTCAATATTCATGGCAAGAGCTCAAATTAAATGGGTGTCTAAACTATTTCATTTTCCATTTGAAGCCATTCCAACATACAATTTTGGCGTTAATGTTCTCTCACAATTAGCAAAACAGATTGCACTGCACAATAATTCTCCAGCTCATTGGTGTTCTCACAGTGTTACAATGTAGTTAAGAGTAGAGAAATTTACAGCATAGGCACTGGGTTGTTGTAGGTTTTTTCGGGCTATATGGCCATGTTCTAGAGGCATTCTCTCCTGACGTTTCGCCTGCTTCTATGGCAAGCATCCTCACTACCTCTGAAGATGCTTGCCATAGATGCAGGCAAAACGTCAGGAGAGAATGCCTCTAGAACATGGCCATATACCCCGAAAAAACCTACAACAACCCAGTGATTCTGACCATGAAAGCCTTCGACAAAGCATAGGCCCTGTTCACCAGCAATACAATTTTGAGATTTCTATGGAACTTGCTAATGGTGATGATGTGACCAACTGATATCATTCCCCAGTGTCCTGATCTTCAACATTTTAAAAACCCTTCAGTTGGCTTTTCAGTCAGGCTGAAAAGATAGACTTTTGGGGTCACGCTCAACCATCTGTGACTGTAGAATCATAGAATCAAAGAGTTGGAAGAGACCTCGTGGGCCATCCAGTCGAACCCCCAGCCAAGAAGCAGGAATATTGCATTCAGGAATATTGCATTCCTCTGAAGTTACAAATCTTAGATCCAGTTTACAATATTGAGGTTGCTGAATAAGATCACAGCATTAAAAATTCATTCTCCATTTGAGGTTCTTTTTGCCAAAAGGTTTGGAAACAGCGACAACATTTTATAGCTCATTTGACATCTTAGCAACTGGTGAGGGTAACCTTCAGCATTGCATATGTTTGGGACTACTCCCACAATCCTTCAATCTTTGCTGTGATGCCCAGAGCAGTTTTGCATGATTAGATAGAACATCTGTATGGAAAAAGTTTTCCCACCCACCCTTACATTAGAAATTCAAAAACAATAGTGCAGGAATGTTTTCTAGGTTAATTAGTCTTTATACTATCAGATTCCATCTTGAACACTCGGATGTTCAAAATAACAAGTAACACAAATTTAGATGCAACATAGCCATGAGAGCACATTTACCTGCACAAAATATTCTAAGCTGCTGGACTGGAGAAATTAGTTGCAAGTGGGTGGTGAAGAGATCAACAAATGCCCCAGGATAAACAATAAATATAAAAATTCCAAAGCCATTGAACCGAACCTGTTCTCTGTAAGAAAATAAAAGAAGTTGTTTTTGCAACAGCAGATGACATTTTTCAAAAACTAAAAAAGGAACTTGAGTTAAAGAGCAATTTGTACACACTGCACATTATTATACCAATATAAATACTAACAGTGGTTTCACTGAGAACAAATTCACTTCAGGTTGAGGCAAGGAATAATTTGTATAGCATTTTATTGTTTATTGGTGGTGGTGTTATTCTTCCTTTTTATAGTCTAGAACTAAAGGTAACTAATACCTTAAAACAGATACAATTCTAAAAAATAGTAAATATTTCCCCTTGACATTAAGCCTAGTCATGTCCGACTTTGGGGGGGTGGGTGCCCATCTCCATTTCTAAGCCGAAGAGCTGGCGTTGTCCTTAGCCGCCTCCAAGGTCATGTGGCTGGCATGATTGCATGGAGCGCAGTTACCTTCCCGCTAGAGAGGTGCCTATTGATCTACTCACATTTGCATGTTTTCGAACTAATAGGTTGGCAGAAGCTGGGACTAACAACGGGAGTTCACCCCGCTCCCTGGGTTCAAACCGCCAACCTTTCTATTCAGTAGCTCAGTGGTTTAACCCACTGTGCCACCAGGGGCTCCTTCTAAAAATTATAACATATAAAAGTTAAAAGTACAACTAAGTTATCAATAAAATGAAGAACAGTTTTAAAACACACAGTTAAAAGAAGACCAAATATAAATAAGTTTTGTTAACAAACAAAATGATTCATGTGCACTACCTAGCTAAAGTCCTTAAAACAGCCCTGTAGCACAGTCAACTTTCAGTTTGTCTACATTTCAGATATGAGAAATGGGAAAGTGAGAAACAGTGGCTTGTCTATCATAGAGGTGAGATTCAAACCAAGGACTTCCTGACTTCTATGTCTCTGCAAACCCACATCCGGCAGCAAAAGAGGCGACATGAAGGGGAAAGTACATAAGTTGTGAGAAACATATGTATTTTTGTAAACTTGAAAACCCGCCTTCCTAATATTATTTGAATATTTCCATAAAGATATTACTCAACTCTGTTTTTGAATTTTGTAAATGTATCTTTTTTGGAAAATGTAATGCTTTGGCTTACATATCAGTATTAAAATGCAAAGAAAACTACACTGTTAATATTATGATTTTGTTACATTAATTTACTAAGTAATATGTTAAGTAGTCTTCTCAATTAAAAATCTTGCATGAATCTACTGAAAATGAGCCAATTGAATCGGATTCAGAAAAAAACATGCTGAGGATATATATTCTTTTGCTATATAATGCACTTACAAGCCTTGTACTGAAGTGCTCCGGTACATTTGATAGTTTTGATCTGCATATAATATTTTACTCATAACTCATATGCTACCTCCTATAACTCGCTTTTCAGTTTTTTTAAATTGTGCCTTTTAGAAACAAACTCCAGGTATATGGAGCTCAGCATGCTGATATTTAAGCACAGTCAGCTTGATTAATAAGCCAGCAACATCGAGATGCTCAGTACTCCAAAGTAACAAGTGATACAAGAAAAAAAATGAAACGTTGATTCTCTGTCACCTCCATTCCTTTCTTCAATTCGTTTTTTTTTAATTATTTCTCAAAATTCATATACTGTCTCTATACTATAACTATCGGTGAACAAGAATGCTTTGAGAAAGCTTTACTGTCATGAAACAAGGGAAAGTGGACTGTATTACCGAATAGCTGCCACCCCATGGCCAACTTCATGTATGACACCACTGATGAGGATGGCTGTGAAGAAATAGGACAGCTGGCTGATGGGAAGATTTACACCAGGCACCTGTTTTCCAAAGACACAAGACAGCAAAATCATGACTTCCTGTATTCTGTTGGAAACCATTTCACAAAAGAGAATGCTCTTAATCAAAATCTGGGAATGTTATGTTTTGGATTATTATGCCTAAAATCTCCCCAAATCAGCAAGGTATATGCATTATGTACGTACTGGCAGATGCAATAATGATGGGGGGCAAATGTCAATGGATTTATGAATTAGAGGAATGTTATTAAAATAGAAGTGTAGTTATATAGTATTATCTAAAAATCATAATAATAAGGGGTAAAATCAACAGGCAATGAGTGAGAGGTTTGTCAAATTGTCTCTGCAGTTGTGTAGTATCGATATGTTAATGTAAGTATGTGTTAGGTTGGTGTCTTTGCATTTGTTTTAGTTTTGTAATATGTGTTTTTCACTAGTCAGATAGCTATTTGGTGGCTTTAGAAATACACAAACAACAGGAAGTCAGTGCCAATGCTGCAGATCACTATCATTTCCAGAAATGCTGGAGCTTTGGGCATTAATTTAGAAAGCACATTCTTTTTAAAAATCGGCATCTTTAGATCTAAGTACTAAGTATGCCATACATTAAACATGCTCCCACGGCCCACTAGTTTCCTTTCTGAACAAACAGAAGTTATACAGCAGTGGTTCCCAACACCCCAAAACACCCCAGGTGTTTTGACCTAAAACTCCCAGAAATCCCAGCCAGTTTACCAGTTGTTACGATTTCTGGGAGTGCAAAGCCAAAACATCTGGGACCCACAGGTTGAGAACCACTGGTATAGAGAGATCTGAAAAGAAATAGGGTATAGGAAGGATACTTCATTCTTGTTTTAACAGCCACAAGTAATCCTGATATTTCTAGATGCTACAAATAATAACCTTACAGACAAGCAGAACCTTTGGAACTTGAATGTTTTTTAGTAGGAAACATAAACCAAGTGGTAATTCTGTGAGACCAAGGAAAACATATTTGATCTGTGAATTAGGTTCTGCTTTTTAATACTTACTGATGTATAGCAAGCTGATGTGACAAATATGGCAACCTGTATCCTAACTTCAAGTGAAGCTACTTCTGGTTATTTCAAAAAGCTTGTATGTGTAAAAAGTACTGTATTTTCTGACATGTAAGACTACTTGTTAACCCAGGGAAATCTCCTCAAAAGTTGGGGGTTATACGCTGGTGTCGTCTTATAGGGCGTGTGCTGAAACTTCCGAGCCGAACGGAAGACTCTGTGGTCGCCACACATGGTGGGGGGAGCTCAAAAACGGCTGCGGCCACATCCCTGCTATATGTGGTGACCATATGAAAGCAGCAAGGGCAGCGCTGTACAAGTACAGAAGAAGAAAGTCCAGTCACCAGGACTTGTGAAAAGAAGTGATTTGACACGGTCCCGATGACTAGGTGAGGGGTGCCTCACCAGGAAGGTGTAAGTGAAGGGTGGAGCAAGCTGCAAGCCTCCAGGATATACGAGGTATGGAAAACAGAGATAGAGTAGCCCAGAAAAACACGCCTCTTTCATCTGTCTGGCCCACCCTTGTATCCTATTACCGTACCTGCTTCTTTGCCTCTCAGATCTTGCTCCTGAGGACTGCAGTGAAGCGGCGCAGGTGCGCATGTGCAAAATCTGAGACGCAGAAAAGCAGGTACGGTAATAGGAAAATTACCATATTGAAGTCAAATTGGATGCTTTAAAATTTTTATTTGGTGTCCGTTGGAAGAGGGGTAGTCTTATACGGTGATTATATCCCAAAATCTGCATTTTAGCTGGAAAAGTTGGGGGTCATCTTATAAGCCCAGTCGTCTTATACAACAGAAAATACGGTATATGATAGGCAAAGGTATTTCATTTCTACATCAGGAGAAAAACCTGCCAAAGGTGCTGTATCTTACAGTTTTGTTAATTTTTTTTAATAAATGCTAATCTTTCTTTTTCCTCAGTCTCATTTTTATTTCTGTATTTTCTTCAACTAATAATTAAAATTTAACACAATGGTGGAGTGTGAAAAATCAGCCTAAAATGCTTTTGAGTAAAACATTAAAATATAACAAAAATGGTGTGGGAGTGGTTTGATTGTGTATTCCTGCATGGCAGAGGGCTGGACTAGATGGCCTTTGAGGTCTCTTATTTATTATTATCTATCACCCCAAGGTGAGATAGAGCCACAATATGCATAAAAATACACATTGTAATTAACTAAAATCAATAGACATAAATACAAATTAAATAATTATATATGTAAATATCATAAAATATATTGAACATTGTAGCAATCCAATAATCCCCATTTATCTGCTTCGTTTATGTCTATATATCATGATGAGGTGTTACACTGGACTTCTGTCACTCACCAAACGCCTGCTTATACAGCCAGGTTTTAATTTTTTCCTGTTAAAGTAAATATCATATTTCATCGCATAATAGTTGTCATTGCATAATAGTTACACATCCCTTTTTGAGGTCCTAGTTTTGGTATTTCATTATGCTTCACATAACGGTCAAACACACCATGCCCATGTGCCTACCCCTTGGAGCTATGGGGCTCTGCAGCTGAGGGAAGCGCCTGTAGCTCCAATGGACAGGTGGACAGGCAGATGAAGGTGCGAGAGCTACAGGGCTTCCCTCCACTGCACCAGCCAAGGGATGCCTTGCAACTTTCGCCTGCAGGTGAAGCCCAGGAGCTGCAAAAAAAAAAAAAAAAATTCACCATACAATAGTCGTACCCCCTTCCCCCCTCCAAAGGAAGGGGGTATTGTGACTATTAGGCAGTGAAACACGGTATTGCATTGTTTGACTTGGAAACAAAAAATATATAAAACTCACCACAACCTGCAGCATTTGATCATTCTGACCTGCAGGAGATTCAGATAACATCTGCGAGAGAGTCTGCAGCAGTGTCTTCCCCAGGAGAATAACAGAACCAAACATAGCAGCTATGCCAAAAATCATTCCCATGTTAAACCTGAAACAAATAACAATGGTATAATACAGGTTGCGTATCCCTTATCCAAAATGCTTGAGACCAGAAGTGTTATACCTGTTAATACATATATGTACATAATGAGGTATCTTGGAGATGGGACCCATGTCTAAATTCATTCATGTTTCATATATGCATAGCCTGAGGATAATTTTATACACTATTTTTTAATAATGTTGTGCAAGTAACAAATGTTTGTGTACACCAGGTGTCACCATCTCAACCACCCATGCGGACATTTTCAGATTTGGGAGTATTTGCAATTTTGGAATTCCAAACACTCTTTCCAGTATCGTAAGTCAACACCAGCTCTGTGATCAATTTGGGAAACTCAGCCAGCACATTCACCATTTACCAGGGGAGTTCCTTTATCACCCAAGTCTTCCATATCAGGAACACGCTTTCATTGTAATTTAAGCCAAAGAAAGGGCTATTCAAGATTAAAACAAAAGAGTACTCTATTTAGCAACAGAATATGTAAGCAATCTGATTCTGAAGGACATAGAAGAATTTCCACGAATTGTCCCACACATGCAGGAAGTACAATTCTGAAACAATACCACAGGTAAAGCAAATGGGGCTTCCATCTTCCCCAGCTGTAGAAGAGCCGGTTGAAAAGAGCTGTCTGCCATCGCATGTGGAATGGAGACACAGTCAGCCCATAGTATGTGAGCCAATCCTCATAAGATGCCTTTAGGGAGGAGGATGACTAGAAGAGAAAGGAAACACAGTAAAACAGAGAAGGAATTTTAGGAGATTTCAGGTTAAGATTATGACCGCACAAATACATCTCTTTGTAACTCTTTCACTTTTTTTGTTTGTATGTTTAGTTTGTCTTGCTATTCTTCTTTTTGCATTGTATCAAGATATAAGAACATCCATGCTAGATTTGGTTGAAAGGCTCTATAGCCTGGTATTCTGTCTATTCAAGGGCCAACCTGATACCTCGATTTATTTATGTATTTATTTTCAGCATTTCTACCCCACCCTTCTCTCACACACACACACACCCCGGGGGGGGGGGGGGATTCAGGGTGGCTAACATAGGCAACAATTCAATGCCTCTAGGAATTCTACAAGTACTATCTCTTACAAGTTCCCTAGTAAATGATATTGCCCCTTCACTCCCCTCACTTCTATATATTAATATCATAAAGCCACCTGATTAGAAATTATTGCAAGCCTAATCTTCCACAAATTTATCTTAATCATCTCTTTAAAGACAACCAAATTTGAGACATCACAACATCCTAGCTATACAGAACATTTTCTCCTTTTGAAGAAAGCACATAAAATGCTGTAATTTTGGCCAACTGCTACTTAATGAGGTCTGCACAATGTCTCCTGTCAAAGGGGTACTTGAATATGGATAAATAAGCTGGCACTTGAAAACTGCAGTTTAAGTATGGAATTTCCTTGGAAAGAAATGACTGGCTGTGAAGGATAAAACTTCTCATGGCAGATAGCCATTAAGCAGTACATTTGAGTTGGTTCCCTGAAAAACTTCTTAGCTCCAGTTTGAAGAACCAAGAACATAATGGAGTGAGGTAGGTGGAAAATATGATCCTCAATTAGCCGCTACAATTAAAAACATTCCTTCCTGAGAAATACCAATACTGTTTAGATTCATGGATATAAATGCCTACGGACAAAGAGCTTGACCTCAGAACATTCAGTAGGTCAAAAATATATCCCCACTCCAGACTGAAGAGGAGATAACCATGGGTAGCTGTTCTTGCTGTTGTGTGGCTTCAAATCATTTTCAACTTATCACTGAGTTCTCTTGGAAAGATTAGACATAGGGGGTTGTCATTCCTCTGAGGCTGAAAGAGTGAAATCTGCCCACTGGCCCAGGGGTTAACACCAGATTTCGCTGGTGTTAACCCTTGGACAAATTTTGCAGCATGTAGACTATTAGTGTCTTCTCTGAACTGATTTGAAAATAGAAATATTAGTAGAAAATCCAAATTATATGATGGATGGTTCTGAATTTTTGTTTTTCTTCTATCCATGGCATACAGACATTACTGTATAGTTTGGATTGTGCATGCTATTGTGTATTTCCCATTTCCTTGAATTATTGTGAAAGTTGGACCGGGGGAAGCTGATTAGGAAGAAAATCAACTCATTTGGAATGTATTGCTGCAGGAGAGATCTATGGATAGTACTGCAGGCTGGGTTTTTTTTTAATTGTGTCGGAAGCTAGTTGAGAATACAGTTATAGTGTATAAAAAACACAAAAAGTTAAAAACTCTTTTGAGCTTGTTTGGAGGTTCTAGCAGGGGAGCGCAGCTATCGTAAACCCGGGACCGAAGACTGGAGACCTCGGTACACTCCTTCTATACCTGGGACGTCGTCCTCTTCCACTGAGCGCGCAGCTTCGGGAGGGACGCACATGGAGCGGTGAGGGAGGAAGGGGACACCCGCCTAGCCATCCAGATCAGCCAAATCAACCCTGGCGATCAATGGGGTGACAGATGTCGCAGCCAGATCGCCCTCACATCTCATGGTGCCACAGCACAATCTCTTCAACGCCTTCCAAGTCACCCAGTCTTGTGTGTGCCCAGGAGGGAGTTTCTCATCTGGTCTCAGCCACTGATTGAGGTTCCAGATTTTACCCTGCACTTTTGGACTCTCGCTTGCTGAGGTGTTCCTGCAAGTATCTCTGTATCTTGGGAAGCTGTTTCTTGATTTTAAGTCAGTGGTTCCCAACCTGTGGTCCACAAGAACGAAAATATGGTCCGCAACCTCACCATTGCTACACTGTTGCCTCAAAACCATGCGGTGACGAGTGACTGGTCTTGCAAAACCCTCTTATAGTGCCGAGGCAATGGGGAAGTCGGGAGGGGAGAGGCTGACTACCCACAAAAGATTACTACTATCACATCAGCTCTAGATTATTCAATATGGTTTTCTGTGAGTGAGCAGATGGCGACTACTGGATGGCATATGTTCTGTTTCAGAAACCTGTACTGCTGTGTTCTAAACAATGCAATTTTCAGAATCAGCACCCCAAATAACCAAACTGAATCTAAAGTTGACCAAAACCTGATTTGTAACCCTTTTGGTACTAATGTTGGAGAGTGGTCCCTGGTTAAAGTAGTCACTGGTCAAAAAAAGGGAACCACTGATTTAAGTCGTTGGCTGATATCCGTACAAAGGATGGATCAGAGATGTCAATGTCTTGGTCCTTTCATTACTGGCTGCTACTTCCCAACTGATATCAGGTGGTGAAATACTGGCTAAAGCAGGTATAGGCAAACTTCGCCCCACTGGGTGTTTTTAAGTTCAACTCCCACCATTTCTAACAGCCTACTGTCTCATTAAGAGCCACATCCATCCACTGTTTTAATGTGTGAGATGTATTCCACACTGGGCATGCATATTCACCTGAACAGTTTGGGACCCACCTACCTTTGTCACCACATCTCCTACCACAAACCTGCACAACTGATTTTGTTTGATTTTACTATGCTATTTTATATTGTTTATTTTATTTGTTATTTTATATATTTTGTTATGATGTATTTCTCTGTTGTTTTATGTCTAATTATGCTGTATTATTTTTGGGCTTGGCCTCGTGTTAGCTGCCCCGAGTTCCCTTTAGGGAGATGATGGCGGGTTATAAATAAAATTTATTATTATTATTATTATTATTATTATTATTATTATTACTTGAAACACAAGATGAGTCCACAGCAGACACTCTGCTGGCTGTTGAATTGGATCACATGTCGGATACTTTCCAAGTGTCTAGGACTGTGTGATGTATCGGCGAATGATGCATGCAGATCCCAGTAAGGTGGCCTTCTGCAGCTGGTAATTTTGACAGCGTCGATTGTGTTTAAGTGCAGGCCAAGGACTTTAGGTACTGCATCCAGTGTGCCGATCACCACTGGGACCACCTTTACTGGCTTGTGCCAGAGTCTTTGCAGTTCGATCTTTAAATCCTCATATCAAGTCAGCTTTTCCAGTTGTTTCTCTGTAATCCTGCTGTCACCTGGGATTGTGACATCGACAATCCATACTTTGTATTTTAACATGATTGTGAGGTCAGGAGTATTATGCTCCAAAACTGTCTGTCTGAATCCGGAAGTCCCAGAGGAGTTTGGCGTGTTCATTCTTTGTAACTCTTTCCAGCTTGTGATCCCACCAGTTCTTTGTTGCAGGCAGATGATATTTGTGGCTCAAGTTCCAATGAATCATCTGAGCAACGGTGTTATGCCTCTGCTTGTGATCTATCTGCGCAATCTTCTTGCAGCAGCTCAGGATGTGATCTATTGTTTCATTTGGGATTTGTTGTCGACTTTTCCATTCTGACTTTGATAGCATTGGTTCGAATGGCTTGTTCTTGGGTTGCCAGAATCAGGCCCTCCATCTCCTTTTTCAGAGTTCCATTTGTGAGCCACATCCATGTTTTTTCTTTGTCAATTTGGCTCTCAATTTTTGCCAGAAACTGTCCATGGAGAGCCTTCTTTCGCCAGTTTTCTCTTCTGCTCTGGATTGTGTTTTTACGGTATTCCCTCTTTGTCTTTTGCACTTGAAGCAATTTACTACTATTGACTTCCCTCAATGTTGGTTCTTGACTGCCTTTCACATAATCTGCCAGTGCGTGTTTCTCTTCTTCTACAGTTTGTTTCACTTGCAGAAGCCCTCTGCCTCCTGATTTTCTGGGCAGGTAAAGTCTGTCGACTACGTGGGTATAATGCGTAGTGGACTGTCATCTGTTTTCTTGTTTTTCTGTCCAGATCATTCAGCTCTACTTGCATCCAGTTCACAATCCCAGCAGTATATCTAATGACGGGGGTGGCCCAGGTTGTTGTTATTATTATTATTATTATTATTGGGTTGTTGTAGGTTTTTTGGGGCTATATGGCCATGGTCTAGAGGCATTCTCTCCTGACGTTTCGTCTGCATCTATGGCAAGCATCCTCAGAGGTAGTGATGCTTGCCATAGATGCAGGCGAAACGTCAGGAGAGAATGCCTCTAGACCATGGCCATATAGCCCGAAAAAACCTACAACAACCCAGTGATTCCGGCCATGAAAGCCTTCAACAATACATTATTATTATTATTAATAATAATAATAATAATAATCAGCAGAGTATCAAGCACAAGGACAGATGCCTTTACTGTATCTAGTTGTGATTCCCAAGCTGTGCCAGTTAGCTTTTGTATGTTATTGTTTCTAGCATCCACTTTTTGCTTGATAGTCAAGCAGTGCTTCTTGGAAGTCAGAGCCCAGTCCAGAGTGACTCCCTGGGCTGATAAAAAGACAACTAAACCAAGCCTGAAAGCTCCCTAGAAGCCAAGGCGACTAAACGGATTGTTGGTCTTTGGCCACATCACATAATGAGAAGACATGACTCTCTAGAAAAGACAGTAATGCTGGGCATGGGAGAAGGCAGCAGGAAAAGAGGGAGACGCTGTGCAGCCCCCCCGGTTGAGGCAGCCGCCTTCTCCAGGGGCTCTTTCCTCCCGCCGAGACCCGGCTCACCTTCAGCGCCGTGTCGGCCAGGTAAACGGCGCACCATCCGCCCAGCACGCAGACCACCACCGGCATGGGAATCATCTCCGCGCCCGGGTCACAATAAAAAAGGGCAGGCCGAGTTTTCACTTTGCTAGCCTCGGAACTAAAGCTGCGCGGAACTCTACACAGTGGCTGTGTTTCCCACAGGGACGACTTCCGGGTAAGGCACCAAAACAATGTGATCTCCTTGTTTGGTATTGAATGCTGTGATCACGACTTCGGGTTCCCATTCGCCCTTGAGGGCTTGAAATGCAGCCGGGCGGAGTTTGTCTATGAAGGCAGTGTATTGAAAGAATATTTCAAAAACATCTTTCATGGTTTATTTTTCCTCTTTCCATCTTTTAGGTTTTTTTATTTAAACTTTTAAGCGGATGATGTGGATGCCGGAAGTGTTGGCCGCTCTGTGAGCCGCTTCTCTTTGGCGTAATATGAGCATGTCAATCAAAAGAAGAGGAGCCAATAAGGCCACGTTCTCTTTTCTGGCTTTCTCATGCTGGCAATCCATTGGGTTGGAAGGACTGGCATTGTGACGTCACACACCTGTGCTGGTTGGCATGACCCTATTGGTGAGCCGGAAGATATAAAGGGAAGCTGGGAATTGTAGTCTTGTTTTAAAGGTGACTCTGATGAACTGTGGCAGGTTTTTCTTAAGGAGGCGGCTTTCCCATATATTCTTCCTCTGAAATATAACCCACAGCACCTGGTTATTCATTTGAGGAGCCAAACTGTTGTTTATATAACATGGTAAAATAAATGTTTCTCTTTGGGAAGTCATACCTTCAGGGTCTGGAGACTTGAATCCGTGGATACAGAGTCCGTGGATATAGAGTGCCAACGTAGGGCCAGCTTATATGGTAGAGTCTGGCTTAAACGGGCCGGCAGAACATTGGATCAGCAAAAATGTTGAATAATAAGGAGGGATTAAGGAAATTTATTTATTTATTTATTTATTTACTTTGCTTATATACCGCTGTATCTCAAGCCCGAAGGCGACTCACGGCGGTTCACAAACAGTAAAAACAGTAGAAACAGCAGTGGTTCCATACAACATATAACAATTGACTTAACACATTATCCATAAATTACCAATAAGCAATTACAATGCACAAATATTACGAAAAACAACCGTACCCAATCTTCTCATCATCCAAGCGTAGTCCAGGTTCGTCGTCCATTGTTCCATTCCTATGTTCCATTACCAGATTGCACTAAATTACTCAAACGCCTGCACAAACATCCAGGTCTTCACCTTTTTGCGGAATACCATTAGAGATGGTGCTAGTCTAATGTCCGTAGGAAAGGCGTTCCACAGCCGAGGAGCCACCACCGAGAAGGCCCTATCTCTCGTCCCCGCCAGCCGAGCTTGAGAAGCAGGCGGGATCGAGAGCAGGGTCTCCCCGAAAGATCTCAAACTCCTGGTGGGTTCATAGGCAGAGATGCGGTCAGATAGGTAGCTTGGACCGGAACCGTTTAGGGCTTTAAAGGCCAATGCCAGCACTTTGAATTCAGCCCAGTAGCAGATCGGTAGCCAGTGGAGTTGGCGCAACAGGGGGGTTGTATGCTCCCTGCGCTCCGCTCCTCTTAAAATCATGGCTGCTGAGCGTTGGACTAGTTGGAGCTTCCGAGCTGTCTTCAAAGGCAACCCCACGTAGAGAGCGTTGCAGTAGTCTAAACGGGATGTAACCAGAGCGTGGACTACCGTGGCCAAGTCAGACTTCCCAAGGTATGGGCGCAGCTGGCGCACAAGCTTTAGCTGTGCAAATGCTCCCCTGGTCACCGCCGAAACCTGGGGTTCCAGGCTCAGCGATGAGTCCAGGGTCACACCCAAGCTGCGAACCTGTGTCTTCAGGGGGAGTGCGGCCCCATCCAACACAGGCTGTAACCCTATGCCCTGTTCGGCCTTGCGACTGACCAGGAGTACCTCTGTCTTGTCTGGATTCAATTTCAATTTGTTCGCCCTCATCCAGACCGTCACAGCGGCCAGGCACCGGTTCAGGACCTGGACAGCCTCCTTAGTAGCAGGTGGAAAGGAGTGACAGAGTTGGACATCATCCGCGTACAGATGACACCGTACCCCGAAACTCCGGATGATCTCCCCCAGCGGCTTCATGTAGATGTTAAACAACATGGGAGACAATATTGAGCCCTGAGGAACCCCACAAGACAATGGTTGTGGGGTTGAACAGGTGTCCCCCAACAACACCTTCTGAGATCGACCCTCCAGGATTGACTGGAGCCACTGCAAAACAGTACCTCCAAGACCCATCCCTGCGAGGCGTCCCAGAAGGATACCGTGGTCGACGGTATCGAAGGCCGCTGAGAGGTCAAGCAGCACCAACAGGGACACACTCCCCCTGTCGAGCTCCCGGCGCAGATCATCCACTAAGGCGACCAAGGCTGTCTCGGTACCATGTCCCGGCCTAAAGCCAGACTGTGCCGGGTCTAGATAATCCGTGTCTACCAAGAATACCTGGAGTTGTGAGGCCACCACACAATTAATGCCTATTAATTGTCAAATTATGTTATGATGTTACAAATTCAGGACCAAAATAGGTTTTACAACAAATCGACAGAAAAAAGCAGTTCAATACACAGTAATGTTATGTGGTAATTACTGTATTTACGAATATGGCACTAAAACATCGCAATGTATTGAATCAGCTTAACATCTAGACGGGAGGCAGATTGCGTTGGATAATACAGAAGGTTGGATAAGTGAGACTACTGTTGCGATGTCTTGGCCTAGCTTTTTCCCGTCCTCTGTTTCATTTCCTTGTTTTGTCCTCCCTTCGGTGTGGACTTTTCAATTTGTCCTTAGTTTTAGGGGTGGAGCTTAAAAACCCCTAGAGGCCTGGCTCGGTTAGTTTAGCCTTTTGCCTCAGAACTTGCCTGAAAGGCTTATTCTTCTGGGTCAGAGTTTTAGAGAAGGCCAGAAATTGTCTGGGTTCCTTGGCCTGGCAATCTCAACAGGCAGTCTGTAGCACGTATATATCTTATCATAGCTGTGTATGTACCAATATAGCTTTTACCTTTCTGTTGCCAACATAGCTTGTACTATACCATACCGTCCTAGTCTCCAGGATAGCAGAAAGCAAGGAGGGAGCAAGCTTGTTTTCTGCTGCCCTGGAGACTAGGACACGGAACAATGGCTTCAAACTACAAGAAAGGAGATTTCATCTGAACATGAGGTAGAACTTCCTGACTGTGAGAGCCGTTCAGCAGTGGAACTCTCTTCCCCGGAGTGTGGTGGAAGCTCCTTCTTTGGAATCTTTTAAACAGAGGCAGGATGGCCATCTTTCAGGGGTGCTTTGAATGCAGTATTTCTGCTTCTTGGCAGGGGGTTGGACTGGATGGCCCATGAGGTCTCTTCCAACTCTATGATTCTATCAGCATAGCTAGTACTGACCATCATAGCTGTGTCTATACCTCATAGTCACTATAGCTTGTGCTTCTACCACATAGTTGTTGTAGTTCTGTGCTTTACCATTTTAGTCCAATATTTTACTTTCAGTAGTCCATTATTTTACGAAGTGACTTACCACAATTATAGTCAAGTGTTTTATCTCATATTTGACGAATATAGTCAAGTGTTTATTACCAGTGCAACTAAGTTCAATCAAAAAACTTTGTAATATTTGTAATATTTTACTTTGATTTGCCTTTCAAGAACTCTGACTGAAGTTAACTTTGCCTTTTGTTTCCAATAAACTTCTTTGGTTAACTTTAATCCTGTCTCAAGAGTCTTTATTTTAAAGAACTGAAGTACATCGGAGGGTATACCGATAGCCACCGGGGACAGCCGGACATATAGTTTTCCTCCCCCCCCCCCCCCCCCGGCATGCCATCACAACTGTACTTGCGAAGAAGTCAATCACTCAAAGGCTTTTGAATCAACCTAATTTCAGAGTATATTACTAGAATGTGAATTTCAAAATTGACAGGTGTGTCATATGAAAAGCGATGTGTGCACACTGAAAAATTTCAGTAACTGAATAAATAACAAAACAATTATAAATTCCATATTGGACAGAGTAGAGGTATCTTATAGTCCCACATTTCTGTTTTAGTCCATAGGTTTAATTTTTATTTCCGCCACAATTTTATCTAATGGGCAAATACTTAGTGACATAGCATGTCCATACCTCCCACCATTTCACAGGATGCATCTGCAGTTTGGCACAACTTTAACTGCCATGGGATCAATGCTATTGGAACCCTGAATATGTAGTTTGGTGAAGCAGCAGCACTCGTTGGCAGAAGCAGTTAAGGACCTTGTATTTATTTATTTATTTATTTATTTATTTATTTACCACACTTTTATCCCACCCTTCTCACCTTGAAGGGGACTCAGGGCGGCCTCACAAAGGCAAAACTCAATACCGTATATACATATACATACTGGTAAATAAACAACTGCATTAAAATCAATCCAAGTAAAAACACAAACATTAAATCATTAAAACTTCAGTTAAAATCACAAAATCCAGATCTGAGTAATCATTCTGTTATTTGTAGTCTCTTACTGTGCTTTTTACTGATCAAAATCTTGGTCCCACAGCAATGGCTTTAGTTTTTTTCCCCTGAAGGTCAGGAGGGAGAATCACAAGATTCCATAGCATTGAGCCATGGCAGTGGAAGTGGCCTCAAACTGCATTCATTCTACAGTGTAGATGCACCTACAGTACATTTCCAAATGTAACTTCTTATCTCTGTGCCACATTCCAAAGAAATGTTTATATCTGGTACAATACACAGTCCGACTGTGGAGTCAAGATGGGGAAACATATTGAGAAACAAGATACAAGCTTGGAGAAAGACTGAAGCAGTTTGTTTTTACCCTAGCCCTTTGTGAAGCGCCAGGCTTTGCTTCCATCTTTCTCCTGCTCTGGATTAACTAAGTACAAATGCTGCATTTTGATCTAAGGCCAAAAGGAGCTCCCTGGCAAAAATTTGCTGGCATCACTTCTGATAAAGTTTCAACTGAGCTCGCAGGCCCATAAACTTCAAGATATGTCACTAGGAAGTCTCTGATGGGGAATTGCTTCTAGCAGGCAATGTAGGACCCATCTGCACTGACCATTTAATGCTGTTTCAAACCAGTTTGGAAGAATGTGATTTCACTGTGCAGATGATTACATAAGTAATCCTGGAACCAGTTTGAGGCCTAGATGGCGATGACACAAACATGGAGATGTGTTTAGAACATTCTTTCGCAGGCTTTCATGGAAATTTGTTATTTGGTCATCACAGTTTGAAGGTAGCTTTGAACTGCATTAAATTGTCAGTTTAGATGGGGCTGTTGCTTGCTGCAATTGCGGTAAGGACAGAATAAAGCGAAAGGAGGAGAAATAAAGCGGGATGTTTTAAAAGCAGCTGAGAAAACAGGATAACCGAGGATTCATCAAGACTCTTCCTTCCAAATTGGGATAGTTGGAGGATATATTGGTGTAGGACGTGTGGGTCTACAGAAGAAGAGCAAAATTGCCCTCCATGCCCATAGAGGTTGCATGAGCCTTTTGATGTTTTACAAATAAAAATAGTGTTTGCTGGTTTGCAAAACCATTCTTTGGAAGGAAGCTGTTTGAGTTCATGGGCTGCAGCTTCTGTATAAAATGACCTCCACGCTGCTATGTGAATAAGGTGTATATGAGACAGTGCAATTCATGTTTAGACTTAGCCCCTTCACCAAGACATCTCATTACCAGGGTTGTGGCCATGGGGGGGGGGGTTACCCCCCCCCCCAAAAAACTTTTCAGATTAAAAAAACCCCTGGTTTCCTCATGAATTGGTTAACCAAATTCCCATGTTAAGTCTATAAAAAGCAAAAATTAAACAAGTCCCTCCAGTCACGCTCTCTCAACCTCAAGTCATGATTGTTAGATCACAGAGGAAGGTTGCAGACAACTCCTTCCTTTAAAATAATGCTTAATGAATTGTTGTTTGAAGGAGTCACACACTCTCAGCCCAGGAAGGCACAGACAATTCCACTCATTAACTGTATCATCATATACTGAGGCCTACATTTTATTGCATGTCTCATTTTAGGAGTTAAGCTTTGGCCTCGTGTTAGGCTTTAAACTCTTACAAGGGGGAAGGCTCTCTTTTGTTTCAGGCCTCATGTTAGGCTTTGGAAACAAGAAATAAGGCTATTGTTGTGCCAAGAAAGAGTGAGTCATGAAATAGATGAAAGAAAGATCAAATTGTTTTAAAAGTTATGGTGTGGACAAGCATAATTATTTCTTACATGGAGAGCTCTGTTGAGCAGTTTCAGGAACCAGTACACTCTTATCTCAAAGTTAATTTTCCATTGAAATTCTTTTAATCCGTGTGTGTCCCCCCTTCTTTTTGTTACTTGTTTTTAAATAAGAAAATGTATTTTATAAATAGCAAATAATGTATAAATGCACATTCACATAGAACAATAACATAGCCTCTGTCCCTCTCTTGCTCTCTCTCTTCACGAAGTCAAACATTCCAGGAATATAAAAACCATACAAAATCAACGAATCCAAAGTTCCTCAAAGTAGACAAGAGCAAAGCGGCTAGCAACCTCCAAAAATGGATAAGAGCACGAGGCACAGAGGCTGCTCCCTTGAAGCCCTTAAGCTCTGTACTCCTGCGCTAACGCTCCCTCTGGTGCTCACTCTTAAAGCAAAACACTGCTCTGGGCCAAGCGTCAGCTCTTAACTCAAAATGCTCTTAAATCGGGACACTTTTCAGTAGAGGTACTACTGTATAGGCAAAGAGGACAACATCAATTCATAGGGATCTTCATCTTAAAAGTACCAGTTCACAGTCTCAATACTGAAG